>NW_014569608.1:0-7591 GCF_001313835.1 Polistes canadensis
AACGTCTTTTTGAAACGATAGAAACAATGGGATGATTGCATACGCCTTTCTGAAACCATAAAAAGAATGACAGATTATGGTAAAAATTTGTGTGAAATCATAGAAAAATATAAAATCATATAATTCTAATTACAGATCATCTTACCTAATGTCAATGCATTCACATCATCGATTATGAGTGCATCAATCTGTAAATCAAATGAGATTTAATTAGATATCAAATTCTGTAATGAAATATTATTTAATTAGACAGTAATAATTACTTACGCGGAGCGGAACTAGTAGAGACTTGTCACACCGCCGTCCGGAAACAAAGTGAGGTGATGACGTAGTCGAGTCACCTCTCCCCTCCTATTTACCTTATAAGGCAGTGCCTAAATGTTTTTCTAYGCGTACTAGATGAAAGATCACGTGTACACACARCTGAGGCTTGCCTCGTTTGATTCTTATCTTTGTCTTCGCAAGTCTTTCTTTTTCTATCCGTACATTCAAACGTATTTGATCATTAGTATAGATAAACGCGTAAATATAAAAATCAATACTTTATGTATAATACGTTAAATAAACTACAAATAAAAATACATTAGTATGAGAATGTATATTGAATATACTGTGAATGCACAATTTATTACCGATTAAAAAAGTATATTATTCGAGCTTACTGGTATAATAGAAATAAGCCGAGATGTTTGTTCGTTCAAATGCTAAAAAAATATTGACTATATTCCTTTTCAAATTGCCAAGTATATCTTTTATATATGGATTTGATATATATATATATATGTAGGATTCCTTTCTTTTCTCATCAGTCTTTCTACGAATATCTGAATATTGAAGAGTAGGAATACTGGTGTTAATAATAAATTGTTCGTAAAGATGAATAGACCGTTTCAATGTAAAATGCAATTKAATCTGATATAATACAATACAATAATCGATGTTCGCTGTTCGAACATAAAATCCTGTAGAATGCAATGCTGCAAAGTGCATATCTTTCGAACGTTCTCGTCGATATTTTTTACACTTAGAGTAATCAAATTTTAATAAAATTTATTTTAAATTAAAGTACAGTCTTTGCCCTTATCGTACAATACTTTTTCAAGTTAAAAATCGCGCGTTTTAAATACTTACAATCCTGTAGAATGCAATGCTGTAAAGTGCATATCTTTCACACATAGCGTGAATTCATCCATCATCTTTGGAACGTTTACGTCAATATTTTTTATACTTAGAGTGATCAAATTCATCAGGAGGGTTTAATAGTTTTGAGCCATGAAAAATCTAATTGATTTTAATAACACGAATGAACAAATGAACAAATTAATTGGCGATTACTTGTGCGAGTATCTTTTTATATGTATTGCAAAGATAATGGTAATTTTACTATACCTACCGAAATATAAAAAGAAATAATTGGAAGAAACAAAATCTTAAAAAATGAAGGTGGTAATTTCATCTACGGTGCTTGAATACGAAAGAAAGAAAGAGTGAGAGAGAGAGAGAGATAGATGGAGATGGTACCAAAGAGATTTCGGAGAACAGGTAGTAACGGTACAGGTACAGGTTCAACCCATCTTGATAATCTTATTTTTGAATATGACTTTTTTGATAGTCATCGTAACTCTCGTAAATATTTCAACTCGACGTGTGTGTGTACTTTCAAAACGGACCTCACAAACAGACAAAAACCATCTTCTATTTCTTTTCTCAAAGATTTCTAATAATTTAAAATAATAATCGATTAAATGCAGTCATGCTCGTCATATCAAACGTCATCTTGCACTTATCAGCTTTCATTGAAGTCTAGCAACAAATAGCACACACGTTTCACTATTAATTTAATACACCATTCAATTAGATCTATTTATTTCTTTCCACCCTCCCTTTTTTTGTTTTAATACGATCTAACTAAAAAGGAATCTCTCATTTTCTGTTTAATTATAAAAAATGTTAAACGTTGATGGTTAAAGAAGAGAAAGAAACAAAAGAAATAAGGAAAGAAGAAGGAACGTAGAAAAAAATGAAGAGATAGATTAGTATAGTTCTTCCTTGGTGAAAGAGAATAAGATCTGAAAGGTCTTCTTGAAGAATCGTGATGCACGAAGAAGGTTTATATGCACCTTATATACGTATGTACTCTTCGTTTATGTGTTTTATATAAATGCAGGCATGTATGTTAATATGTATGTGTGTACGTTCTTGAAACGAGAATCGAGGTCGATCTCTCGAACTGGCCTCTTGCATTCTTCTTATACTTGGTGACTCGTTGATACTTTTCTGCAAATATCATTAATTTTCACAGATATTTTGCCCTTTTAAAATATTGTTTAAATAATTACTCGCTCGTTTGTTCATTTATTCATTTATTTAAAGAAAAAATTCAATCTTATTTTTCGTATCCAATACGCGAAGTAAATGTTATTTAAATAATTACTATTATTATTACTATTATTTATTATGATTATTATTATTATTATTATTAATTATTAATTATTATTATTATTATTATTATTATTATTATTAACGGTATTCAAAGATCGTTATCGTTTTTATCCTTTAAAACTTGTATATCGAAAGATCTTTATTTAACAAATAAATATGAAAATAAAGGTATATGTACAAAAAAATAAATAGTAGGAAAATAGCCGCGCTCGTTGTCATTTTGCAACGAATACACGTCACACACACAGACAAATTCTCATACACTCGTACACTTAAAAATCTCTCATACGTACATACATGCACAGATACACTCATACATATACGTAATATCTGTTCTTAAACAAAATCCACGTATTACATACACATACACACATGTAAACCTTAATGCACACACGCTAAAACACACGTGTATACTTTAACTTACACATATTCGTTTTTCTCTTTTGTCGCTAAGGACTTTCGTTTTATTTTGACAATTTATTTTCGTTTCATTGTATTCTCCTTATCAAAGAGATTCTCATACATTTTTCTCCTTCAAACTTAATATTAAAATTCATATTAATATTAATATTATTATTATTATTATTATTATTATATTCTTATTATCAAATTTTTGAAACTCAAACGAAGAAGTAAACGTGCATTGATCATTTATCGAAATAATTCTTACGACTAATCTTTCCCCCCTTGTTTTTCTTTTTTTTTTTTTTTAATTTAAACATTTTTTAAAGAAAGAAAATATATAGACGAAACGAAATTAAAATAAATATAAGAAATATTATATTAATTTATTTATACGTATGCATGTGTATGTTCGTATGTGTATATATACGTATGCACCTCGAAAATGTAATTGTTCGGAAAAACTATTAATTTAAAGATTCAATTATCTAATCAATGTTTTTTCTTTAACATAAATATAAAAAAGAAAGAAGAAAACATATATAATCGAATAGTTAATATACAAATGTTTGTATTATATTGTTAGATTAATTAAATTTATGTTGTCGTCATTGTTGTGTTTCGTTTTCCTCGAAATTTCCTTAATGCACATTTAATTAATTCATTAATATATTCATTCATTGTTATAACAACGATTCGAAACACACATATAACATACATAACACATACATACATGCATACATATATACGGTCATACAAACGTGTATACAAAAATTCACACAAATCTTCTTATATATATGTATACTAAATATTTAATCCGATATTGTATAATATTTCTCTTACTATATAATTATTTATAATATACATTTATATATAGTACAGGACCTTGAAACCATAGGCCTATTATCTCATTACCATAATCGTAATTATTATTAATTAATTAATTTTATTATTAACAATACGAGAGATAATTTCTCTTAATTATTATAATGTAATAATAATAATAATAATAATAATAATAATGTTTAATACAATACAGGTGTATATGCAGTTAACGAATTTTTTTTTTTATTTTTGTTTTTACTTTATTATCTTTTTTTTTTGTTTGTTTTTATCATTACCAATCGTATAAATAATTTCATTTTTTGAGATTAAAATTAAAAAAAAAAAAGACTTTTCTTTTATTTAATTAAATACGAACGAGACTCTCAAAGTTTATAATGTGTACCATTTATTCTACAAGATAAAATAATTGAAGAGAAAAAAAGAATGAAACATCATTCAATTAAATAAATTAAAAAATGAAAAACTCGTTAGCCGTCATTATTATGAGTAAGTACAACGATGATTTAATTATTACTTTTCTTTTTTCTTCTTTTTATTTTCCCCCGTAATTTTTCTTAAGAAAGAGAGGAATAGATTAATAAAAAGCATGAAAGAGATTTTTGTTTATAAGAAAGAGAAATGTTATAATTGATTTGTATGAATTAATAAAATAATTGAAAAAAACAATAGGAAAAAGAAAGAAAGAAAAAGTAATGTGAACAAATAAATAAATGAATGGATTTAATTAAACAAAAATTTGTTTTTCTAATTCTAATCATTTCTAATACATATATCTCTTTCTATGCTTTTTATTTAATGGACAACGACGACGCATGATTAATAATCAATAAAGCGTTTTTATAAACACACGAATGAACACACGCACGCATACAGACACATGCAGGTACGCACACATCCACGCATACACACGGACGTAGATCAAATTATTATTAATAATTTTAATAATATATATATATAATATAGGTACACTTCTTTTCAATATTTATTTTATTAATCAATTTTATATCCACTTGTTTTATTAATATTTTATATTTTCTTCCGTGTTTTTTTAGGTCGATACTGTGTGTATGTAATATATAATTATAAATATATTTATTTTATTTCTAAATCGTTAATTCTAAATTAAATAAAATCAAAATGTTAAAATAGTCTGCTCGCGGTACGTTTCTTAAACAGGGAAGGTAATTTAGAGGCGAATCTGTTAAAATAAAACGATATGATTATAATAATCATTATTATTATTATTATTATTATTATTATTATTATTATTAATTATTATTTAATATAGACTTCTCGGGGGGAGGGGCGGGGCGATTAAATTCGATTTCGGTACGAACATAATTTATACATTATTATCCTGCCTATTTTTTTATTATTATTATTTTTTATTATCATTATTCTATTTTGCGATAAGAGGAACGTGTTCGTATTTGTTATATTTATATATATATATATGTATAATATGTGTGTATATGTGAGAGAGAAAGAGAGAGAAAGAAATGGAAAAGGGGATAGAAAAAGAAAATAAGTTACAGTTAATTAATTATATCATTAATAGCAAACAATGATTAATCAGTGGTTTAAATAATTAAACCATAAATAAATCCAAATAAAATTTTGTTATATTTGTATATGTATGTTCTTATGAGAGGATCTCATCTATTAAAATACAAATTTCATAATTGCATTTACTATTATACATGAAAAATTATTTGGATTGTTTGTTTTAATTAATTTAATGATTTTATGTAACTGATTTGTTTGTTTCTTTTTTTTTTTTACGTGAGGTTCGTCCACTTAAACTTAAATTGTATCGACGCATTTGTTTTGCATATTGAAAATATTTCTTCAATTTTTATTACTTTTTATTCTTCTTCTATTTTCTTTATTCTTTTATCTAATTTGATTAAAAATGTATGGATTTATTTATAAATTTATTAACGTGACAAATTCGTATATTGGAATTGAAAATATACATTCATTTCGTATTTTATTTCTGTGATTGGTTGAATACTCTTCTCTTTGAAAATATAATAGTTCTTTATTCATTTATTATTCTCTCTTACTACTTTTCAAAAAAGTTTAATTATATATTTTATTATTGATTTATTTATTTAATAGATTGATTAATATAACATATTTGGTAAATAAATCCTTTCGATCGTCAATCTTCACTCTCACTGGGGCTAAAACAGTCTACGTTCTCTCATTCTAAATCAAAAGCACAATAATGCCTCTGAATATATGTATTTTAATAATATGTATGTTATGCATTGTATATATACGTGCTAGTGTATCTGTATAGAGGTATATATATACATATATTTTTTGTATATTTTTTTTTCATTCGTGAAACGACGTTAAAAAATATTATTATTAATATTATAATTTATATATAAACGTCGTGATTTGTTGTTATCATTATTTTTTTCTTTCTTCTATTATAACTTTTAATTTTCTCTCTTTTTATATTCATGGAAGCGACGTTATTTTTCTTTCTTTCTTTCTTTCTTTCTTTTATTTTATTTTATTTCTGAACACGGTTTTAGCACCAAGAAAATTGTTTAAACTTTTCACTATTTTTTACTATATGTGTGAGAAGTAATAATAGTAGGTAGTAGTAGTAATAATAATAATAATAATAATAAATATTTTTATGATAATTGCACAAATTATTTACATGTACGTTTTTCAGTATGTGTATATATGTGGGTACGCATCTCTCTCTTTGAAATTACATACTATGGGGATTTCTGTTTTATTTTAGATTGTCTAAATTATATAGGATATTAAACATGAAAGAGAGAGAAAGAGAGAAAATCCTATGAACAAAAAAATAACGTCTTATCAAAAAGGAACTCTAAGAAAAAGAAAAAAAAAAATATTCTGCAATTAAAAATGCAGCTTTTGTCTTAAGAATTAATTTCTTCAATGTCTCTATTTTTAACTCATTTATTTATAAGGGTGTTTCGTGATAATAATAATATTATTAACAACAACGAAGATCATACCTTGCAAACTTAAATATACAAATATCCATAAATTAATATGTATGCGTGTAATATATAAAAAAGAATTATTGTAAAACAAACTTATTTTAAATAATTATTGGAAAAAGAAAAAAAGATTCGATTAAAAATTCATAAATTACGAGTTAAAGGAACGTTCATTGTATATATTATATTCATTTTAAACGATTCTTGGTATAAATGTTTATATTAAATAATAATTATAGAGGAATAATAATAATATTAATAATAATATAAATAAAAATAATAATAGTGACGATTTTCTTGTCTATACGACAGACTAATGATAATAATGAATGATGATAATAGCAATAATATAATAATAATATTAATAATAATAATAATAATAATAATAATAATAATATATCTCTTTCCTGATGCCTATTATTTGTTGATTAAATTAATAAATGAAATAATAATTATTAATTAATAAAGCCTGCGTTTAAAACAAAAAAAAGCGAAAATTGGATATAAATTTATATTTGTTTAATCGTCCTGCTTTAGGAAGAAAAACAAAAATGTTGTATCAACATCATCAACGCGATAATCAATCTAATTATCGCTTAACTAATAAACTATCTATCAGTCGCAATGATTTCATTCATTTATCATTATTAATATGATTTTATTTATTCGAACTGAGATAAAAGTGACAATGATTGCGATTAGGATCGGTATCTCGGTCTTTGCTTATTGAAAATTCGTAACGAGGTCATACGTAATATAAATTATTCATCTTGCATAATTATGTACATGTATAGTTGACTTTATTATTATTTAAAATAGTATTTTTATTCGCTGCCATATGTAATCAGCTGCACTCTCTTTCTCTCTCTCTCTCTCTCTCTCTCTCTCTCTCTCTCTCTCTCTCT
>NW_014569608.1:7961-29819 GCF_001313835.1 Polistes canadensis
AAAAAAAAAAAAAAATCAATTCATTTATAATTGTTCTTTCATGTAAGCTTGAACTGTCATTAAACGCCCGCGTGATTACAACTTAGGATTGTTCATTGATAAATAAGTGATAAATACGTTTCTTTCGTTCTAGACACTGCCTTTTTTTTGCTTTTCTTTTTTAATTACAACTATTTCCTCTTTCTCTCTTTCTTCTTTTTGTTCATAGCGACGAGAAATAAATGAGCTATGTTGAGTCTTTATTACGAACCCGTCGACTATTATAATTAAAGAAGAGTTTCACGTAGATGGACTACGTTTTTTTATTGTTACCACCGATGTAACCATTGTTCAAAGTCTCAGGTTCGTTCATATATTCAACTGTTGGCGAATGGCGTCTACGTTTCCCTTCAATGTCAACGTCGATCTCTAAGGTATTCAACGATAGCGATGGGAAAGAAAAGTTTCTTTCGTAGTTCGCTAATATCATCGGACTACTATTCTCATAATCAGGATTTTTCTTGGATTTAGATTTGATAGAAATCGGACTATCTTCCTGCGTTCGTTGCTGCATATGTTGTTTGATCAAATTTTGTAGACTTGTTGCCCTTCCTGTCGATGTTTGATTATCGATCCCTTTGGGTGTACTTTTAGCATGAATGAAGGGTGAATTTTTAACAGATTTCAAACTATCCTCGACGAATGGTAAATTTAATGTATCTTTGCTCGACGCTAAAGAATCTCCTGAAATACCATCGAAATCATCGAAACCTGCTTTCAATGGTATCTTAGACAAATTCATGTCATGGAAGTTCGTCGTTGTTTTAGAATTCTCACCGTATGGTTCTAACGTGTAACGTGGGCTCAAACTGTTTTTAATACTGGTCGGCTCGAAACTTGCAAAATCCCCAAAATCCTGACGTAAAGGAGAATCTTCTTCTCCTTCAGCTTCCTCTTCACGGAACTCTTGAAGAGTTGCCATCTCCAGGTCCCTGTTATCCAACAACACCATAAAACAAAAATTACAAACGCAAAGGTTAAACGATTAAACGTAAAATTAGATTATATCATAGAAATAATTCAATTACTTGTCAGTTTGCGGCGAATGAGACATATTCTGATTTCTCGCTTCGATGCCTTCAGAACTGTGATAAAAACTGACTCGTTCGAAATCTTCCAAATTAACATCTGGTAGCAATACGGTAGCTATATCGATAAAAGTTGGTCTTTTTGTTGCTTTATGACACCAAGTACGTCTCATTAAATTGTAAAGCGAGTCTGGACAGTTCTCAGGACGTTCCATAACACCTCCCTCGATTACATATCGTAATACCTACGAAAATACGAATCAATGTTATCGACAATCTCATTTGTGGTATTATCAAAATTGAATAAACTCATTTAACAATCATATTATCATTTTTACCTGGTCATTCGATAAGCCTTGATATGGTTGAGAGGCAAGAGTTACCATTTCCCATAAAACGACACCATAACTCCAAACATCGGAAAAACTCGTAAAGACGCCATCCTTCAAGCTTTCCGGTGCCATCCATCTTACAGGTAAAAGACCTTTGGTACCTTTACGATAATAATCAGTCTCATAGATATCCCTGGTCATTCCGAAATCACCGATCTTAACGGTAAGATCTTCGGCTACCATACAATTTCTTGCCGCTAAATCTCTGTGAACGAATTTCTTAGCCGCAAGGTAAGCCATGCCATCGGCTATTTCGATTGCCATTTGTAAAATTCTTTTCAAAGTCGGTGGCTGTCTAGAGAAATTTTCGCAAACGTCGGGTCTATGACTTCTCAAGTAAGTCTTCAAGTCACCGTTCACCATTAACTCCATTACTACCAATGTAGGTTGTCCTTGAGATACTACACCGAGTAATCTTACCACGTGATGAGTGTTAAAAGCTCTATAAAAGTATAAGTAATTAAATCTCAACGTGGAATTAATGGATTAGAAAAGAAAAATAACAAAATACTTGCTTCATAACAGACGCTTCGTTAAGAAATTCTATTCTTTCTCTATCAGTCGCATTCTCATTGACGGTTTTAACAGCACAACGAACTTCAGGTCTCCCTTTAACGACGTCTTTGGCTAAACCTTCGTAAACCATTCCAAAAGAACCATTTCCTAATTCTTTCAAAACTTGAATTTTCTTTCTGGGTACTTCCCATTCGTCGGGCACGTAAACTGTGCTCACGTATTCGGGATTAACAGTTGCTATGAGTCTAACACTACGAACGTTACGCATGTACTTCCTTTTGCAGAAATAAAACACTGCGGGTGACAGGACAACAACTAAAATACAAAAGATCGACCAAAATAGTATCCAATAGAGTCCTATATTGGATTCTTTGATGAAGAAATATAAGGGCTCCGTGTAATTTCCATTTCCAGCCAAACTTGTAGCCCTGACTTTGATCGAGTAATTGCCAGGTGGGAGATCTTTAAGATAGTAGACATTGCCAGATGCATTAAAATCACGTCTAGTAATGCAAACTACCGTTGCTTTTATCTATGAATAATAAAATTACCGATTTATTTATTAATTACATATTTTAATTAGAAGTCAATGTAATTCTAAAAATAAAAAACAAATCATTACATTTTGTATATCCACTCTCTTATACTCGATTTGATATGTAACGATCAAACCATTGGGTTCCGATGGTTCTGCCCAAGTAAGCTTAATATCAGTGAAGCTATTATTCGTTTTCATCAAAGTCAATTTCAAAGTATTAGGTGGAATATTATCAGCACCTTTCAATGGTAAAGTTCGATAAGTCTTCATACTCTTAGTCGAACAAGTATCATTGGTATCATTTTTCACAACCTCTCGGCAAGCTTGTACTTCGATGTTATAATAAGCAAAGTGTCTAAGATTTTTCAAAACGTAGCTGAGATTTGGCGTGGGCACTTCTCTGTCGAATGTGATATACGTATTGTTTACCATCTCTTCATTTTGATATTTTTTCTGCAAAGATTCCGCCTATCGTTAAAAAATATACTTATTTAACGAATTATTTTTAATGGAAAAGTGTAGTTAATGTTACTTTTGACTGAATATAGATGATATTATTCTATACCTTGGTGATATTTTGATCCATCATTTTGATCGCCTGAAGTATCTCGGAAGTGTCTCGTCTTCTACGAGCATCTATTCGTTTCACGTAAACCTGATTGTGTAAAGCATCCTCGAATGCAATAGAACTTGAAACTTCTTTTTCGCGCATCGACTGATCTAATTCCCTATCCGCACAATCGCAGGAAGATAAGTCAGGTATTTTAACTAATTCTTCCTCCGCGCGTTTTCTTTCTTCCTCGGCTATGACAGAGATCGATTTTTTCTCCGGCAAGGGCATTGCTAAATATCACGCGTAACATTATAAATTTATAATAATTCGATAAAGTTATTAAAAAAAAAAAGAAAAACAAAAATAATATACAACTTACGTTCATCGCAGTAGTTTCTCTGATCGATAAAACTGGAATCATCTTTTACCCAACGTCCCATAATTCTGTAATACGTAAGATTACCATTTTTTTTTAATGGCGGAGACCAAGAGATTATGATTTCGCTGCTAGAATTGCTCCGAGTTGTGAGAGCTCTGGGCGCGCTGGGTGCATGGGGTTTGGTGGTAAAATATGTAACTTTACTTTGAGCCCCTGACCTCTCTGTAGCGATGGTATATGTTTTTACGTAAAACGCGTATTGCGTGAATGGTTTCAATTGCGTTAAGATATGAGAGAGATATGTTGTTTTTTCAGGTTCTGTATAATTAGGAGTAACTGATTTGGTAGTTCCTTCTATGGCAGAAACATCATCAACTCTCCAACCGTCACCCCCGCAAGCGTCTCTTCCATCGTACATTGTCACATTTTCATTAGGTGCTTCTATAAAGTATACAACGTATCCCAATAATGATCTGGGATCATGATGAGTGAATTGTTCCCATTCGATCAATGCTGCATCCGATGTAGTTTTAGTGACAACTGTTTTCAATTCGGTAACATTACAAGCCACTTTATCGCCATTACTGTTAGGCGCCACTTCGAGATCAGTAAACTCTTGAAGATCTGCCTTTTTCCTTAGAGCTTCGATCTTATAAAAGCAGAGCTTAGGATTGAAATGAAAGAAGACTTTGGCCGGACCATCTTTGGAGTAAATACCAATATTACCGTGCGTACTCCAATCCCAAAGTTCTTGAAGATTCTGATTATCCAGAACAGCGAGAGTATATTTGTTGTTGTCCAAAGAGTTCCCTCTTATAACTCTAAGACTTTTTAAAAAGTTCAACGATATCAGAGGAAAACTTCTAACGATTTTAAGATACCCATCGATCTCTTCTATCATATTCAAACTATCCTCCAACTCGTTGACTATATTTTTACCACCTCTTATTTGAATCTCAAGGCTACCAGTTATATGAGTGCAACCACGTAACTTCTGAGCAGAAGCGATACTGTCGACGCTGGTACCACGACATTCCTTTAAACAAGGACCCTTACATTTTCTACAAGATGTCTTGTTGTTAACTTCTTCGTCCATGTATCCTGCAGGACACTCAATTATGCAGCTACCATTGAACGGTTTGTACGGATAATCTTTGACAATACTTAAAGCTTCACGGGGCTTCAACATTCTACGACATTCGTCCTCTCCGATGCAACGACGATTCATAAATTCAAATGTACCCTCTGGACAACGTTCTCCACACTGATTAGGTCCAATTAATACATTCTTACAAACTTTGCAATCATTTGCTGTTCGTCCTGTACAACCTCCCAAACACGATGGGTGGCAGCACTGACCAGACGCATCGCAGACACCTTCCAAACATCCGTCGCATACTGCAATCATCATTTTTCAATTAGGTTTTCAATGATTGTGTAATTAAATACAAATATTTTTTTATTGATCTCAGACCTTTTTGTTTTATAAATATATACATATATATAAGAATAAAAAAATATTTACTTCGTTGACAGTGCTGCCGATTCCAACAAAATGTCTCATCGGGCTTATTGTTGGTCAATCTTGTAGTACAATTTTTTTCACATATCGGACAGTCATTCTTTGGTTTATTTCCCTGTCAAATACAAAAATAAATTCTATGGAAACATGTTAGGATAGAATGATGCATTGTATACACACACTTACACGGAGCAATATGCACGCACATATTTAATATATGATATAATACTTTTTGTATTAATATTAAAATTGATTAAATTCATATTTATTGATTTAGAAGAAACGTTGTTCTCACTGGTAAACTTTATCGATTCGTCGTAAAACATGTTATCTCGTTTGAAATCGCGAAACGTTCGTCCGATTACTATCGACTTCGCACTTTTCTCTACTCGTGAAATATTACACGTTCAAATAATAAGAAGAGAAACACACGCGTGCCGCTCGAATTTCATTTATCCTACGTCATTAACTTATCGTCTTTCTCTTTCTTATTTTTTATTCGTCTTACAAAACGATTAAATTCTTTCTCCTGAAGAAAAATGATTCTACACAAATTTCTTCTCTTCTATCAAGACTTCTTCGTTTTTAAATTTAAACTTGAATTTAGAAATATTTTTTTACTTTCCTTTCTTGTTTTTATATTCAATTTTAAACACAGACACAAAATTAATTCGTATTATTTGTTCTAAATGTTTTTTAAAGGTTGAAATGTTTGTTTAAGTTTTAAAAGTGTATCAGTCGGTAAGTTAGATTCTCCTTCTTTTGTTTTCTATTCGAATTGACTCGAAACCGAAATTTCTAAGTTGTTATCTTGAAATTTATTAATGCACTAATGTATTGTTTAAAAAAATAACTATGTCATATTACAAAGTGTATATATAAATGTGTAATATTCATTCTAAAGTAAAATTAATATTCATTCATGTGTAGAAATTCATTCGTATTTGAATAAAAATCGTAAAATTTAATCGGTCGGTAAGATAAACTTTCTCTCCTCATGAAACTCATTCTTAAAAATTTGATTAATCTAATCTTTCTTTCAAAATAAATATATATAATTACAACATCAAACATTTCTCATTCAATTATCTCGAAGAGTTAAAAACCCATTCGAGATTTCAATTTTGCTTTGAAAAAAAAAAACAAAATAACAACGTGGTTCAATCAGTCGATACTAAAGATATCTCCTTTATCAACGCACTACGTTGATTTTTATTTCTAACAAAATTGTACGAATTAATTATAACAATATAATTATAAAAAAGAAAGAAGAGAGAGAGAGAGAGAGAAAAATAAGAAATAATATTAAAAAAACAACGACGACAGATGATATATGATATAATTGTAATGAAAATGAATTGAACAAATCAAATGAATTACTAACAACTGTTTTTTCGTTACATATTACTTTGGTCGTGTATATTGTTTAATAGAGAAAAACAAAGTGCATAGAATAAGATGAGAAAAGAGAGTATTATATTAGAGAGAGAGAGAGAATGTGTACGTATGTGTGAGGAGGGGCCGAGAGAGGGTTGGGAGGAGGGCGAGGGCGAGAGGGTGGAAGAGGGGAACACATCGCGAAGGTCGAAAAACAAATTGCGAAAGGCTGAGAGTTACGCTCGTTTCGTCCCGAGTGTTGTTGTTGTTCCTCCCATCGTATTCGTCGTTGATTCGAAGGAAAGCACGCGTGTTTGCTTTTCCACGAAGCATCTTCTAGTTACAGAGGACAATGCCTTTATGCGGATTTTCAAGGACTCCAACGCGGCGACCCATCCAGTTCCGAGGCTACACGTTTGTCTCTTTATAAACGTTTATTCGTGTGTGTACATGTGTATTTGACACACAAACGTACACGTGTAAATGTTCACATATGTATATATATATATACACGTGCCATCGATAATACTTATACACTTACTATTAAATTCTTTCGGCCATTTTTACGACCTTCAAATCGATCAAGTTCGATCCAGAATTTAATCGAATTTATTCCTATTTTTTTTCTGTTCTCTCTTTTCCTTCTTCTTCATCTTCATCTTCATCTTCATCTTCTTCTTCTTCTTCCTTGCAACGAGTCGGAAATATTTATGATGCATTTTATTAGATCGATTTCTCGAAAGAGGACGATGTTTAAATAGAGGATTCATTGTGTATGTGAGTGTATGTAAAATGTGTCCATTTTATATATATATATATATATGTGGTTCATTGAATTATTTAAATATTATCTTCAAATTTCTATTTAAAATGTTATGTTTTCTCGTAATAGAAAGAATGATTTTACTTTTGTGTTCTCTTTTTCAATAATTAAATTTCAATTTTTCTCTCTCACCATACCAAAAAAAATATGAATATATTTCTATATAAAATAATAAAAATCCTTACCGATATGACGTGTTCACCTTTCCCAGCTTTGGCTATGATATCCCAATCGATGGTGTCGACATAACAAAGTGCTGGATTTTTTTCGAAACGTACCGAACCACGTAGAATATCGGTTAACGAATGGAGACCGATTTCTTGCAGGTGCATCATCTCGAATGCAACTAATGCATAATTAATAAATAAAGAATGACCTCGAATCAATGTCAGGTTGGGAAATAGACGGCCGACGCTTCGTAATCCATTAACTCTGAAAAAAAAGAAGGAAAAAGAAAAAAAAAAAAAAAAAAGAAATAAAAATCAATATATTTTCTATTATTAATGTATTAATATTAAATATAAATAAATAATACAACACAAATATATTGTGTCTCTCTTTAAAATTAAGTTAACATCTAATCCTTTATCGATCGTCATTAAAATACATACACACAGCACGCACATATATTTTCCCATAAAACAAAATGAATATGGTGTGTGTATTTAAAAAAAAAAAAAAACAAACAAAAATTAAAATAAAACAGATGATAAAGTATTTTTAATCGTTTTTTGCAAGCGTGTCAATGAAAAGCTGTAAGATTCGTGCAACAACTCCATTCTACTCGTTTCGTGAGATCGTAAAAAAGAAAAAGAAAAAGTAGAAGAAGGAGAAGAAAAAAATAAACGCGGGGGGGAAATAAGAAGGGAGGAGGGGGGGATAAAAAGGAGGCAGAAGCCGCGATAATAACAAGCCGCGTGCCTGAGAACGAGTTTAGTGACCTGAGAAGGGGTTGGAACCGAGTGAAACGTCTACTTCGTTCTACTCGACCTTTTATAACTTCTCGATCGTTGCATACTTCCCTACAGACGGGGAAAAGGGACACGAAGATCAGGTTAATACGCGTACAGAAAAGTTTTATCCAACGGAAAAATAATAAAAAAATAAAAAAAAAAAATGATCTTATATACTCGTTGATTTATTTATAATTAAATACAAATCGAACGAGACACTTATTCGTCGATCGCATATATTTTTGTATCATTAATTATTTTAAATGATATAAAATATCATTTATAATATTATAATATTTGTAATATATAACATATTAATACACAAAGAGAATAATTTTTGTGATAATTGAATTATTATAGATATGAGATAAAATATTAATTAATAAATAATATTGAAAAATGTTTATTTCGAAAGAAGACGATTTGGGATTCGATGAAATATATTTATGTATAAAATTTGCATAAAACACGGCAAAGAAATAAATACACACACACAGAAAGAAAAGAAAAAAAAAAAACATAATAGAATTATGTTTCATCCAAAAGAATTCTGATAGTTTGATATTTTTGTAATTACGCAAACGTAGAGAATTAAATGCACGCACCCATGCGTTCGTTTATGGGGGAGGTAAAGGATTGTGTGTGTGTGCGTGCGTGCCTGTTATTTTATTCACGTTTTCGAAAGAGATAACATTGATTATTAAGCTTACCTGTATAAAATGAGGTATTCCGTTATTTCTACCAAATCTGGAAAGGTGAGATTCGCAAAGGCCGAATCGTCGGCATGATCGATTAGGAGAATTTGGACGAATCCTTCGACTACTCGACATCCTTGCAGTCTTGTGAATTGATTCACGCTGTTTCTTATGTCTATACTTTGGCACACTGTTTATCGAAAACAAACAAACAAAAAAAAAGAAACAAATGTCTCTATTAGATAATAGATATAAATGATTACATGGTAACAAAAAATCCCCATTTTATTTTATCCCCGAATTAAAATGAATATATATATATTATGTGTACACGTGTTTTATCATACGATCGTGTTTCACATATCAAGATGATTATTATTATTATTATTATAATTAATTATCTTCATTAATAATGTAAGAGAAGTATAATAAAAAACAAGAAATAAAATAAAATAAAATAAAATACATTTCCTCCATTCACATGTTTTTTAATATCATATATATTCATATGAAATAAAATGTGTGTATGTATATGTGTGTGTGTAGTTTCATAGGTTTATTCCAATGCCAGTTGATGATATTTTTAGCACGACCTGCTAGCATCGAGCTCGTCGACCGTTTTCGAAAGGGTTGTAACAGCAGACGGCGCGTCTTCAACTATATAAATAAGTTTCTTAGTCTATTTATGTTTTGTTTATTTGTTATTATATCAATTATAAATGTATACGTGGAATTATATGAAATATATAGAAAATACATGATATATATTTATTCATTGAAATTTGATTAATCTGTGAGCGTAACGTTTGGGGTGGGTTTCATCGAATTTTATTGATTTTTCTTGCCAAAGTATTATTTCACTATACACGTTACCCCCCTTCTTCTTCCTATTATATTATATTATACATTAATTTGTTTTTTTTTAAATATCGCGATAAAATAATAACCAATGTTAATTATAAATTATCTAATTAATTTTGGAATTATTAAATCGTGTCAATCCTAAAAAAAAAAAAAAACAATATCGGCGCAAAAATTGAAACGAATTCCATTAAGGAAAAAAAAAGTCTAAAGGAATGACTGACATTTTAGAAAGTAAATTTATGATTTACGCATAATTATCATAAGAAAAAAAAGAGAAAAAAAATGAAATCCATGTAACAACAACCTGATAAAATTACCACCACCACCACCACCATTACCATCGATGATGATAAACATTAATAATGAAGAATAATACGAATGTTTTTAGATAAAATAATCTAACATTGTGTGTAGTACCAGGAATTCATTCCAATCTGTTTCGTTTTGATACAAACATCCTCTCAAAGAGAGAAAGAGAAAGAGAAGAGAGTATAGGGAGTCTTAAGGCAGCCTACTTAAGAAGTTGCACCGGTCGATGCATTCCAGACTCTCTGCTGTTCAAGGTTACTAGCCATTCACCTAAAGGCCGAAGTACTCTGCTGCCCTGACTGCTGCCTCCTCTTTTTATCTTTATCCATAACTTCATTCTCTCTTTATTTTACCTATATATATATATATCTATTTATTTCTATTTTCTTCTATTTAAAAAAAAAAAAAGTTAAGAACCAACTTCCACCCCCGTCCCCCGCTCCTATTTTTATTCACTTCCAACATTTAACTCGCGCGTTCTTATTAATTCTTTCTCTCGCAACATTATTATTCTCTTTATTCCCACCACCTCCTTCTACTTATCTATTTTTATCTCATCTTCTCTTTGTCGAGAATCTTTGCCGTCATATATCCTCTTTCTCTTTCTCTTTTTTTCTTATTTTTATCACATATATTTTCCCACATCTTCTTCGTTTCTAAGAATTTTCACCCTTCGTATCTTCCCTCTCACTCTTTCTTTCTTTCTTTCTTTCTTTTTTTTCTTCAACTTCGTTTCTTTTTTTACTTGTTTTTAATTTTTGGTTTGCATCTCATTTTACTTTGTTTTCTTCTTCTACATTGATGAGAATCATTGTCCTCGTATCTTCCTGCCCCTGTTTCTTTCTCTATCTATCTTTCTCCCCCACCCCCCGCACCCCGTCAAGTCTTTTTCTTCTTTTAAACATTCCTCAGGATTCGTGCGTAGAAGAAAAGCTGCTATGAAGTATAAACCCTCCTTCTTTTTCGCTAAGGAAACTTCTTTGAAGAAAACCGGTTCTTGCAACTATGTGTACGACCACCGAGAAGTCCTAAGTTACTCGGTAGAAAAGAAAAAGAAAAAGAAAAAGAAAAAAAGAAAGGGTCGGAGAGAGAAACACGATTGATTGACTAAGTGAGACTGACAAAGAGATAGAAAGATGGAAAGAAAGAGAGAGAAAGAGAAATCCCGGATCTTCTACCCAGCTCTTCTCGTGGATAGACAAAATGTTGCAAATGTTTTTGTAAATTTTATCCCACGGCATCGTATTGTAAATTAGAAAAAAAAAAGAAATAGATATAGATATAGATCGAGATAATCATAAATAGATAGATAGATAGATAAAGAAAGAAAGAAAGAGTGACTGAGTGAGATGTCAGAATTTCTATGTAAATTATTATCTTATCTTTTACACATTTTCTATTATATAGGAATTTATTTTATCCAATCTACAAAAGCATTGAATTAGAAAGATAAATCTTATATATATATACGTATTTATTTTTTGTATCTATGTATGTGTTAATTTGTAACGCGTATTACAGGTTGAGTCCGAGAATTGCGAGAAAAAAATCTAACTCAAATGTTATCTGATTTTTTTGCTGGGGCGGGTGGATATTGAAAAAATATTATTCGTTTTTTATTAAAAATAGAATTATTATTATTATTCGATATATATGTATATTTACGCGTGTATGTAACTACGATATGATAAAAAGTAACAACAATAGAATTATAGAAAGAAAACGGAAGTCCCACGCATACCAGGGGGGAAAGGAGGGGGCCAGGGGAATCGTATAAGTATTTCTCAATGGTGTTTTTACAGTATATAACACGCAGGACGTGTTATATACGTGTGTGTGTATTCGAACACGTTCATCGTTTCTTCGTCTCGTAATCTAAGTTTATGGTATCGCTAGTCGAATACTTAGAAAGCTGTTAGATAGCATGCTGCTCGACGAAGCTTTACGATCCCTCTTCTCTAATATTTTCTATTTCTGAATTATGGGGAAAGGAGTATTAGATAAAGCTTCGATAAATCCTACTTTTTTTATTTCTATATTTGTAATAAGTGAAATTTTATATACTGCATCACGTTTATATTTTTCATAACTAACATTGAAACAGACCATTACGATAAATTTATTTATTTATACAATACAAATTGATAAAAATTAGAAAAATAAAAAGAAATTGTATAAATCTTGCAAACAAATAAAATAAACTAATAATAATGATAATAAAAAAGAGGAAGAGAGATGGTATAGAAATGATTTGAATAAAATTTGAACTCGAATAAAAGGAAGGAAGGAAGGAAGGAAGGAAAGGAAGGAAGATAGTTTAATTAATTTTAGAAATAAAATAAGGAGACGCGCGGGTAGAAAAATCATAAATAAGAGGAAGAAAGAAGGAAAGAAAAAGTAAGGATCGTCTAGACAGCAACTTCCGGTATCGTTGGGACGGTGGCCATGTTACGACAGACCCCCTTTTGCTTCTCAACACCTGGCTTCGTCGTTCACTCCTCTTTTGAAGGTGAATGACCTCTTTCGGTATACCTTTTTATATTTCGTCATTTATTAAATTAGAACTAATAATCTAATATCTAGTTTCAAGATTTTTTACAATTTGTTGGATCAATCAATAAAATATATGTACGAAACAATAAAAAGAAATAAATATTAATAATTCAACGAACAAAATCTATAACTGATTTGAATTTTGATTCGTATCTAATATAATTCTCTAATGAATTAATGGAAAAATGTGTGTGATGCATGTACTGGTGCTAAATTTTTTTTGCAATTAAAAAAATGATGGGGAGGGAGGGAAAAAAACATAAACGAATAGAATTGTTTTTTTTCTGGCGGAGTATTTGGCCCGTGCGTCTTCACCTTTTAGACCGTTGTCACCGAATTAGATGGACTTTGGCTCGAGAAGGTTCACGAGAAAAAAGTTTAGTATATGTACACAGAAAAGAGAGAGATACGTGATTCGATCAATGGGCTTCTTGCCAAGGACATAAAAGTTAATTTCAAGATCCTGATATATTCGAATGCGAAATTTTTTTACGATGAAATAAATAAAATTAGAAATTATCTCTGTCGGATATTTTATTGAAAATATTATTAAAAAAAACAAATATATCTGTGAATATACGATATTAAACGTAATAATATATTTTCAATTTAACAAAACGCAAAAAAAGAAAAAACCTAATATAATTTTATTTTAAACGAATACGAGAGGAGATAAATTATTAGGCAATACGTTTGGAACAAACAATTTTCTAAATGACCATAGTCTCGAAAAATCTACGCACGCACGCACACACACACACATACATATAATTTCCCCTAACGTCGACATTATTCTCTATTAGAAAAAGAAGAAAAAAAAAAAAAGTACATAGAAAAGCATACTAAAGGAGGATAAGTGTATGTATACACGCGTGTGTGTGTGTATATGGTAACGTATACGTGAATACATCTACGAAATTCCCCTAACATCGATATTATTCCATATAAGAAAAAATATATATACCTATCTATACTAAAGGAGGGTGTGTATATTTGTGTATGTGTCTGTGTGTGTCTGTGTGTGTTCTAAGGAGTACGAAACTACGACGCAGCACTCGCAAAAGTTCATCGGCCTGAGCCACGCGTTGCTGCGTCGTTCTAACCAGTAACGAAATTATCGAACGAGAACGTTCCAATATTATTTATATTCCTTTTTTTTTTTTTAAATATTATTCTAACATTTGTATACCAGCTAACACCACACAATAATATACCTGTTACCCAATGCTCGTATATAAATTATTTTAATTATCAATAAATGTGAACACACGAATAAAATATGAATATCCTTAATACTTAATTCCCCCTTTCCTTCCTTCCTGTATACTCTCGTATGCCTAAATAAAATGTAATCTTACATTAGAAATATATATATATATGATTTAAAATAATTTTGAAGTTCAATTAAGTATATCTGTCAAGTTAATTAAGTATTTATTTCAAAGACAACGACAATGATTATCAAGATGATCGAGTCGAAATTGACATTGATGACCTATCTAGATCTTTCAAATGATATTTCAAATGAGACTAAAAGATCAATTGATCTCACGATCATTCGATCAATGATATATGTATATGTGTGTGTATGTAAATTTGAAGCGTGGGACGACGTCTTCTCCTTTTGAGAATGGTCAATAATTTTACAGTCATTATTCTTACGAGAAAACGACCCTTCCTTCTTTCTTTTTTATTTTTCTTTCTTTCTTAAATCTCACACACGTACTCTCTCTCTTCTCCTTTTACACTACGTTATTCCGTCTGATTGTTTTTTTCTCACTTTCTATCTTTTTTTTTTTTTTCATTTTTCTTAGACTGTTGTAAATCTTTCCCTTTTACTTCACGAGGGAATTACTTACACTATCGTATCAACATATTTCTCTCTTTTACCCACGTATAACTTTTTTTCCTATTTACTTTCTGGCGCCTAGAATTTTACTACTACGGTTGTATAGTATAATCTAATATGTGTTTTCTTCCCCTAACACTCGTGGTTATTATGTGCTTTTTAATTTATCATTTTCTATGGTATATAACCTTTACATAAGATGGTTCCTTCGTATTACTTTTTTCTATCGAATCATTTTATTTTTTTTTATTTTTTTTTTATTTTTCTTCAATCAACAAGTTCAAATTATGATGCAACATTTTTACGAGAAATCAAGCAAGTAAGCAAGCAAGCAAGCAAGTAAACGTTCCTTTACACGTTTCTATCAATTATATAAAAGTTAATATATTTTCTCTCTCTCTGGATGACATTTAAAATAATATAAGATAATAATAAATTTAATATATTTTTCATGTGAATTATATATATATATATATATATATAGTAGATTTGATGAATTTCTTCTTATTCGTTTGCTTATCTGTTTCTCTGTAATTAAATTTGCAATTATCCTTTCATTTAGAATTTTTTTCAAAAATCCTCATTACCTTTCGAATTTGTGATTCATGAATGATTAAGTAACAAAGAATCTTTAATTCATCGATGAAGTCGAATAAAACGAAGAAAAATAAATAACAACTTAAAATATCAATCATGTTGCAACGATCTCTTGCCAGTACCGTTAGATATCTACCACACGATTCTAACATAAAACATAGTTGCATAGCTGCATAGTTACCATACTTGCATACTTTCAAGATATACAATGTTGAGAGAGACGAAGACAAAGTTATTTGCTTCGTCATTTTTTTATTCCTTCCTTATTATTATTATTATTATTATTATTATTTGACAAATATTTCGAGAAACACGTTTAAAGGATAATTATAATAAATACAAAAAATCTAATGTGAATTATCAGAAAAAGAAAAAATCAATGAAATACTGTAAAGAATTCTTTGCAACTCTTATTCATAAGAATATAATTGCATATAAGATGATAATAATAATAATAATAATAAAAAGAAAATAAATAAATAAATAATGTATTAAATATTTGAAAATATCAAATCAACGACGTGTGTGCATAAATGTGAGAAAAATGCATAAGTTAGCATCAAGTATGTTATAATCAAATTTATCTCTGTTTCTATCAATCGTATAACATTATCAATGCCATAAAACAATGCCAATAATAATAATAATAATAATAATAATAATAATAATAATAATATATAAGGATGGAAAGAGGATGATAGTGGTAAATTATAAAAATTTACATGCGATTGCATCTCTTTAGTTGTTCTCGTTCACACCCACCCCCAGCCTCAGCCCCGTTCCTTCTACAAGCCCCTATCATTTTCCATCGTTCGATTTTACGCTCGATATGATTTAAAACGCCTAAGTTTTATGGATATAACGGCCATGGGCGATTGGACATCGTAAATCTGTACTATTCGAAACTCACATATTTCTCTTTCTTTGTCTCGATCATTTTCAAGGTGGAACAGAATTCCCCCTACCCCACTACCTCATTCTCTTCTTTACCCCACGTTGCTACTATATAAATTATATTAAAAATCTATACTAACTTCTCTCTCGCGAATATATGATATCGAAATGATTTTCCATACAAATTTATTCCGATTTAAATTTTTTCGTTTTTTTTTTCGTTTCTAAATCAACAAATCTTTTCTTTTTTTTTCTTTTTAATTTTTATACTAACACATCTGTTAGAATACGCATTTACATATATATTTTTTATTATTTATACGAGATATCTTTTTACAAACAATAAATCAATAATAAATTAACGTATACGACATAATAATTGAAGAAAATTACATCTTATATTAATAATAATAAAATAAAAAAGAAAAAATTAAGTTTCATTTTTCATACGATTGTTTTGGGCACAGAACAACGAATAAGTTCGGATTAAATTCATAGGAATTTCTAAGAGAGAGAAAGAAAGAAAGAAAAAAAATAAAAAATAAATAAAAGGAAAGAGGAGGAGGAGGAGGAGGAGGAGGAGAACGAGGACGATCTGATTTAATTCGCTCGAAATTCTCCAGACAATCCCCCATGGTACACGTTGTAGCTACCCATGGAATCTGTTCTTCGCGAAAGATAAAAGCCGGACACGATAAACGCGTCTTCTGGTGGAAACGTTAAAGGTATATACTTTCCTCTCCTCTCCTCTCCTCTTCTTTCCTCTCTCTCTCTCTCTTTCTCTCTCTCTCGATTTATCGTTTCTTTACTGCTTTTATTCGTTTACATTCAACTCTTTATCTACACACAAATATATAAATGCATTTATGTACATATATATGTAGGTGTTTGTAAGTGTATATGTGTTGAAAAAGATTATACAACATTTATGAGAAAAATCATAATAGACACTCGTGTACACGTGTGTTTGTACATATTAAATATATTATATATAATTAATATGTTTGAAAATGAATATAGGAAAAAAAAGCATTGTCACCGAGACATTTGTTTCTTTTTACTTTTTTTTTTTTTTTAAGAAATATATGGAAATTATCGTAAATTTGATTAGTACAAAATTTAAGAAACACCATATCCTACGGTACGTGTAATATTATTTTTCTTATAGGTATATTCGTAAAATATTATTTATTTGGTTAAAATATATAAAAATTTATCGGTATTAATAATTAATATTGAAATAAATGAATATATTATACGAGAGAGAAATGATTAAAATGATTAAAAAGAAAAAGTTCTTCGGATAAGATCTGTAGATGTTGAAATCTTCAGCTTCCGAGTTGTATTATTTCGTTAACCGGATGAGATCGTTTTGTCAAATCAATGATATAATGTCGGCGTAAACCTCGTCGTATCGCATGATATTTCTATCTACATGTCTCTTCTTTTCGATTCGATGATATTTCAAAGTTCAATTAAAATTAAAATAAATGAAAACAAAAAAAATAATACTACAATAATTTTTTTTAAGATTTCAAGGAATACAACATTGTACTATAATAGATTTATACAAATGTATCCTCGAATCTTTTTATTATATATATATATAAAAATAAAAATAATTATGCATTTCGAACGGAAGCGGACATTAAGACAAATATATTAAATATCTTTGTCCGAAATCCGAAAAATTATCATCTATCAAACTAAAAGGAAATAAAACTATTATTATAATTATTACTAAAAAATGATATGAAAATTATTGAACAAAAATATTTGATATGTTTTTTACAAAGAATTTACTACCAATTTGAACGCGCGAAATATTTGATATATCTCATTACTGAAATATATTCAAATATAATCAACGTCTCTTCGTTGAAATCATTTTTTTTTTCTTCCAAAAATAAATAACTCAAAATCGTATGAATGCGAATTAATATTCATAAACTCGTTTGGTAATCAAACTTGATTTTGATTTATTTATGACAAGGTCACGGTCATAAATTCTTTACAAGAGAAATATTTTCAATGATAATTTAATGAATGAGTTTTAAAAAAGAGAAAGATGTATTCAATCAATCTCTCTATCGATCTGATTAACACGTGGCTACCGTTTAACGCAATTTTAAACGCGTGTTAATTTGTATTTAACGTCATTATGAAAATATACATTAATAATATTTGATTTATTATTTAAATCACAAAAGGTAGAACTTTTTCTTTTTTAAAAAATGATCCACACGATGTGTTTTTTTATATCATACGTGTACAGTCGACAAATAAAACGAATTTTACACATTTTAAACATTATTCGATTAACCGTCAAACATTTCTGAACCCACATTTATCGTAAAAATAAAAATAGATTTATTCCAATAATATATATATAAAAAAAAAAAAAAAACAACAACAGAAAATAGAAATAAAATGAAATAAAGTTATACTCACCCCCGTCTTTTTTGGAGTACCCAACCGAAGTT
The DNA here is from genome assembly GCF_001313835.1 of Polistes canadensis. Taxonomy (NCBI): domain Eukaryota; kingdom Metazoa; phylum Arthropoda; class Insecta; order Hymenoptera; family Vespidae; genus Polistes; species Polistes canadensis. The sequence goes on from NW_014569608.1 coordinate 26,326, forward strand.
TTTCTTTGCAAACTGGCGACAGCGTTAGGCGGGAAAGTTAATGCAAGGAATAGGGCAATACTGAACGCTAATCTCCAAAAGCACAAATTTTTCCACCGTACAACACTCGAAGCGTATCTCGAATTTTCTCCACGATTTTGCAATGATGAATAATTATTTTCCCTTGTTATCCATTTATCCTTGTCGTCCTTTCTTCTGATACTCTTCGATGATACTTCGTAAAATGAACGACAATATTTCGAAGAAGAGGAAGAAGACGATGACGATGACGATGAAGATGACGATGAAGATGACGATGAATTATAATAATTCGAATCTATTTCATCTAAATGACGATCAGACGAATTTAACGAAGAAGATCCGTGCAACCTTTCACAAAGTACACAAGTTCTCGTTGAAAAATGATTATTGTTACACTCCTCCTTATTATTATTATCATCATCATCATCATTTTCTTCTTTATAATCCTTTTTACACTCGTTATTAATCATCGTAACACCGTTCGAGCAACAACGACAACGACAAAAACAACAACCACCACTTTGACAACAGAAGTTTGCTGCTGATTGCTGATCGTCAAGTGTACTACTGATGCTTCTTGTTGTACTCCTAGTTGACTTCCTACTACTACTACTACTAGTACTACTATTACTACTACTGCTATTACTGTTTAACTCCTCGTGTATCTCCATTCTGCGCATGCGTCGTGAGAAATACATTTTTCTGCCCGCTTATTTTTTTTTTTTTTTTTTAACTTTTCAGTAATTTTCTTCCAACTTGTCTCCTTTTTTCGAAATTTTCTTTGCCAAATTGTCGTCCACCGAAAAAAGTTCTTCTCTTCTTTTTCTTCTTACTTGTTCCCTCTCTCTCTCTCTCTCTCTCGTTTATTATTTATCTGAATATATAATTTCGATATTAATCAAAATGATCGTTCATCGTAGATCGTAGGTAATATAATATCACTCGTAAATCTTACGAATATTATTTGAAGTTAATAACAATAGAGATATGATTTAACTCCCGTTAAAAACTTAAACAATTTGTCGTAATATTGAATCATTTGAAATCCATCGATACGATTGGATAATATTGATGACAACGATGACGATGACAATGACGACAATGCTGATGATGATGACGATGATGATGATGATGATGAAGATAAGACGATGGTGTTCATTGATTTCGGTTGGTCGTTCACGTGGACCAACGCGATTTTTAACAAATTCGATGGAACAATAATAAAAACTATAACAATGACGATAATTATTGTTATTAATTTATCGATAGTTGCTGGTTTTCGTCTTCTTCTACGTCCTCCCATCAAGATCGTTCGACGTCGTGCGTCGTTAGCACGACGGATTCCTAATTGCCGTTTATTCGATTAACCAATCCTCCACCTCGGTGTTACCACTACAACAGGACCCATATTCTTATTCTCGTTGGCACGTTGGTAATAATATTATTCGAGTAGTGGTCATCACACATATACAACAAGCGAGAAAAACAGATCCCGCGGTTGGTTCATTTCCAATGGTGGTGATGGTTGTTGTTGCTTCAAAATTTAACAAGCAAACAAGAGGCCGTGGGGGGCACAGGAGGGCCAGAGGGTTCGAACAACCAAATAAGATGACAAATTGATCGACGAGGAATCAATCGATTTATCTTTTCTTTTCTGTCTTTCTTTCTTGATTATCGTTGATCGTTCCTTCCTTTTTTTCTGCAATCAAACATTTCATTCGTTAGGTTACGTTTATTATATTTTAGATTTATTTGGGAAAATGTAATCGTGTCTATTAAATTATTGTATAACAATAATATATATAAAAGATTTTTGTTAATAATTAAATGAATAATAAATATATAGAATTAGTTTGTATATTAATTTCATTGAAATGTCAACTTCATTTTAGCAAACATTTCATTTCAAGATAATAATGCAGTTTCTATACTATTACGTATTTGAATTCGTATTACAAGACTGTAGAATCTATCGTAGAAACACTCACACATGGGATGAAAAAATAGAAGATATAGTAGATACGTGAATTGTTTAAAAGCTAAGCAAGTTCAGAGAAAATTCGTGATGCAATATTCAAAACAACGTCTCATCATCGTTCAACCTATGTGTACACATTTGCGAGTATGTACCACCCAGTGGAACATTAACATCAAAGACAGACAGTAGGAGAATGAGTAGGAGAGAAAGATTGGATGATGGGGGAGGTTAGGGAGTAGGGGGTTGGTTGGTGGAAGGGTGTGGGTTGGTTGAAGGATTGCGAGAAGGATACAATGGAACTAACAAACGTTTGCAAGTCAAACGGTGCTTTTCATTATGAGGAATGGCTACACTTAAAGCTCTTCTAACTCACCGTTATCCTAAATACAACCACAATAAAACAACCACTGTTTTTTCTATCCTTTATTGCTTTATCAAACTTACTTTTATCATTTTTTCATATTTTTATTTTGCGATCTCTCTCGTTTCTTTGAAATATAATTATTGAATAATAAATTCGTTTTTCAATTATTAAAAGAGTATAATATTTTGTCGAGATTCTATCTATGTAAAAAAAAAAATGTAAAAAAAAAAGAAAAAGGTTTTATCTACCCTGGAAATTCCCTCTTTATCTTTTATCGAAACTAATATAAATCTAAAAATATATTATACACGTGTGTGTATGTGTATAATGATGATATAAATATATTATTATTATTATTAACAAAAAAGATGAAAAAAATAAAAGAATAATAATAAAATAAATGTTTGCCAATCGACTACTATTAATTTTCTTTTAACAATAGCAAACATTTAAAGATTAATGTAACATAATTATATTAATTGAATATTAGAAATGTATTATAATATTATTTCGTATTAAAGTAAACATGTATAAAAACCGACTTTTGCAAATCGTTTCAATATCGATTCTTATCGATTCGGACAAATCACAGAACCGCAATTTTTCATTTTTATCACGTAACACCAGTGTTCTTATCTACAATAACACGTGCGAGTAACTTAAATTATAGCTAATAACGATAAAAACAACAAGATATAGAAAAAGAAAAAGAAAAAAGAAAAAAGGGAGGGGGAGGGAATTTTTAAAACAAATTAAATAAAAAGAAGAAGAAGAAAAAGAAAATAGAAGAAACTAAAAACAAATATAAAATATAAATAAGTAATAATATTAAACATAAATAAGAATAAAAAGAAAAAAAATAAAATTGTACAATTAGTTTTTTAAACGACGATATATAATATTACTCATACAATCTAATTGGATATCTTATCGTCATTTCTATGCTAACAATTTTTATGCACAAGGACGTTATATAACTATCTTCTAATGATAATAATACTTTAATTAGTTAGTTACTCGTTAAATACTAGATTTAACTTTATTACCATCGACTTACATATACGTAAATATTCCTTTTTCGATATTATTTATAAATAAATACTATGAATTATATATGTGATACCTTTTTGT
>NW_014569608.1:30569-40450 GCF_001313835.1 Polistes canadensis
TATGAATTATAAATTTCGCATATTTTATTTTTAATTATATATTCAAATTATTTTCAGAACAAAAAAAAATATATATATATATATATATACATAAAAAGAGAATACAATGCAACAATAATTCTTAGAGAATAAGGGTGGGAAATAAATGAGGATAAGGGGAGGTAAAGGGGGATAAAAGAAAGCGCCTGATCTGTCCTCGTTTATCGGGTCCGGTCAGTGAGTTAAAGCAGAATGATTCGATTAAACGTAAATTCTTTTTAATAACTAACAGATAATTCATTTATTGTCCTATCGATACAAGGTCAGACCAACTTCGATCGGTCGAATTATTTTATTCCTATGATACAATTCTTTCTTATGGCATTTGTCATGGTGTATGTGTGAGCGTGTGCGTGCATATGCAATTGTATATCTTTCTCTTTCTTTCTTTCTTTTAAAATTTGTCACACGAACGGGGAGGAAACATGGGGGGGAAGAATGAGAGATTTAAAACTCAATCAGACTCTCAGATTGAATCACTATACTTTGATGAACGATCGAAACTGAAAACGGCACCCAATAAACTTCCTCGAGATTAATGTGTCATGCCTAGACAACCATGATTTTTGACCATTTTACGATCCCCGACACTTCTACAGACTTTTATTTACTTTGTTTTCTTTTTTTCCTCCTCCTCCTCCTCCTCCTCCTTCGAACAATTGATCTATTTTTAATTGTTCAACGTTTTTGCGAAATTGCATTGGGTTTATTAGATGCATCGAAGTTTTCATTTGCACGCGTTGACAAATTTGTTTTATTCGTGGTATGTACAGAGATTAATAAACAAAAAAAATACTGATGTGTGTACTTATGTATGCACGTAAGAAGTTATACTTCTTTAGCGTACCAAAACGAACATAACCTCAAAAATAACTTCAATTTTCCCGCGCATCGTAAATATCGACAACTTCGTGGTATCGATTTTTCGGTCGCATCTAACCTCACTTTCCAAAACGCGCCAAAAGAAGTATAACTTCAAAAAAAAATATGAACAATTAAATAAATAAATGAGGACAAATATAAAGGAACAGGTAAAACAAGTCGTGTGCACTCTTACAAACTAATTATCACGGATAACTTGCTATTAAAGTGTTTAGATTTTAAAAAGAGGTTATAGGATATCGCAAGAACTATGATACACATAAGCTATATTATCTATATATATGCAAGGTATCTTAATAGCTGTCCTTCGTTTAAACATACCTATTTTTACCACATATAGGACTCGAACGATTTTTTTTTCTTTTTGTAAGAAAATATTACGAACATTCTAACAGAAATTGATGTGTTCCCTCGATGAAACAAAAATTCTGCACTTTATTCTTATTTTTACATTGGAATTTAATAAAAGTATTTGTTTGATTAATATTATTCTCTTGTATATAGTTAATTAGTAAATGAAAATTTGTATTCGTTATAGTATTTTTATCTTACTTTTTTTTTTCTTTCTTTTTTCTTTTCTATTTTCCTTCCTAAGTATTTCCGATAATATTACGACTAATTACATTTTATCTCGAACTTGAACGTTCTTCGTTTATATTTGGTCGGGTTGGTATAATTACACGCTTCGGTATTAAAATTTTCTGACCACCCACGATGCATATTATCGTACAGATACATTTCAATCTTATACGAATGCATATATCTCGATGAGAGACCACCTACATTGCAATTATTAAAATGTTACGTTTCAATCTAAATCATTCATCAGATTATTCATAAATGTTATTAAATAATGTATAATACATACTTGGGTTGTGTGTCGTTGAGTTTAATGAAAAATTAATAAATAATAAATTTACGAATCATTTATCAAAGTCTAGGATAACATAATTAATCTTACATTTAATTTCGCAAAACAAATTTATAAATAATCAATTAAATCATTCTCGTGTGTTGAGAGATGTTAAATGCAAAAATTATTTCATATGAAAATAAATACATTTCTAATTGACATTTATATCAAATTCTATATAACAACGTTATTTCGTGTGTATGCATTTCAAGAGTCATGTTGTTGTTATTGATAACGCATTCACTTCCGTAAAAGCTTATGCATGTTATATCCAGTACATATAGATTGTATTGGTTTTACATGTATTGATTAGTTGCTTGATCAAAGTTAAGTAAGTATTTACATACTTGTAAGTATGCCTGCGTGGTTGCATGTTTATCGAACGTTGACTTCGTTCAACTAAGTAGGAATTTACTATACATATACATAATATTTATACCTTTTAACAATGTTAATACATTATAATATATCTTAATATAATCAAAAACCTATATTAATTTATTAAATGATATTATTTATAAGTATAAGATAACGAGAGATAAGAAGAAAATTTCTCAAAAACCAATTAAACCAAATTAAACCAAATTAAACCAAAAAAAAAATGAAAAACAATAAATTATTACCAAACCTACATATTAAAAAATATATATATGCATTTCTTAAAGTTTACATAATGATCAATAAAAGAGGAAGCCGATGTGTATCAGGTTATGCATTAAACTAACGATATGCTTGAACGCACGACAGGTAATGACCGAAGAAGATCGACAAGTGTAGTAGGTACACACCACTAAAAGGGGGTACAACAACGTAGTGGGGGGAAAAATGGAAGTGGACTGAGGTATAATAGGTGGGAGTAAAAGTAAACTTGTATATATATGTATGTGTATTGTGCGTGTGTGTATATATATATATATTGTATATATAGTGTAAAACAGAGTGGACGGGGAAAGTGGTGGGGGAAACTCGAGACCACTCGTAGTATCGTAAAAATGCGATCTTCTTCGGCAACGTCGCCAACGTACTGAATGAAGCTCCCGCTCATTTCCCCCTCCCCTTTCTCCTCCACCACTCCCGACGCTTCTATCCCCACCATTTTATACTCATAGAACACCAACCCCCCACCACTCCTTCGATACTTCGTCGTTTTCTATACAAGACTGCGTCGTATACGTAAGTTCTTCTCATTGGCGTAACCACTTAGACCCTTTCCTGTGTGATTTTGTTGTTTTATTTATTATATTTTTTATTTTAACAAAATTGCGTATCTTGAAATTTAATTATTATTATTTTATTGATAAGGATACTCTTTTATTAATCGTAAATGGTTTTTATAATACGAAGTAACAAAGATGCAATATTTCTAATGCATTACAAATATATTCTGTTCGCTAATAAAAAACAATACGAATAATACAAAGTATAAATATAATATATATCCGTGTTGGGGATTGACAAATAATTAAACAATAAAAATAATAAATAAAAAATAAAAAACGAACGAAGAGAGAGAGAGAGAGAGAGGAAAAAATAATATCGACATTTATTTAGATATAATCGAATCCAACCCAAATCCATCCCATTTATTTCTACTTTATTTTTCAAAAAACAGAAGAAAAAAAATATATAAATATATATATACGCGTATATATATGTTTTTATCTCTTTCTATTAAATTGAAACGTGAAAAGGATATGTTTCTAACGCTTGAAATAAACTCTCCACACGTCCTGGAATTAGAACGAATGCATTATGTATTGGGGTGGACCAGTAGCAAAGAGGAAACTCGTTGTTTCCGTCTCTCTTTCTTTATCTCCCTCTTTCTCTTTCGTTTTCTCTTTCTCTTTTTCTATCTTTTTCTTTCTCTTTCTCTCTCTCTCTCTCTTTCTGACTCACTTTATCTATTCGCAATTCGAAATTTAAAACATTTCTCAGAAGACGACATCTCGCGATAAGATTCGATTAAAATTCTTAACTCGGTTATTACGTCATTCATCGCCTTGGAGACAACGGTACAATTCTCGTAGCATTCTTTGTACGATTATAAAATTCGTTAGATCTTCTTAGAAATAAATATATATTTTATAGGAAAAATACAATAATATCTCGAGAAAATAACATTAAAGTGTTCAAAACTAACGCAAATAAATATTATCGAAAAATTTATTTCCTTTCTTTTATCAAAAATTATATAGGATAATCTTGATTAATTAAAAATTTCGTTAGAAAAATATTAGTAAAAGATATGCGTTGTGAATACATGCATAAATTCAATACGTATATGTAACGAAATTAATATACTCGTCTTATTATTGAAGTTATACTTCTTTTGGCGCGTTTTAGAAAGTGAGGTTAGATGCGACCGAAAAATCGACACCACGAAGTTGTCAATATTTACGATGCGCGGGAAAATTGAAATTATTTTTGAGGTTATATTCGTTTTGGTATGCTAAAGAAGTATAACTTATTACGTGCATACATAAGTATACACACCAGTTTTTTATTATTATTATGATTCGTAATGATTTCAACGCGCGACGATATTTCATTTGTTAGATTAAATTAAAACAATAATAATAAATCAATCAAATATTAAATCTGGGAAACGAATAGAAACCTTTCTTTTTTCTGTCGACCAATTTCCTCTTAAGTATTATCTATAAAAAAAAAGAAAAATAAATCATACAATTTGTTCTATCTTAGTTTTGTTTTTCAATCTATTTCTATATCTATATTCTTTTCTTCTATTTCACAAGAAAAGTTTTCTAGAAGACACCATCAGCAGCAGCAGCAGCAGCAGTAGTAGCAACAGCAGCAGCAGCAGCAGACAGGAGTAGGAGGCAAACTGAATGGGAAGATATGGTCGATACTCTCTTCTACCCCCACCTAGTTTAACTCCTCCCCCTTCACTATTCCAACTACCCCTTCTACTTCACTATTACCCCCATCATTTTAGTCCACCGTCTTTACCACATTTGTTATTCCCCCACTTGGTTGAAACACGCTACGACACTGCTACAATTCGACCAATCAAACAACAGCCAGTCTGCAATACTTGCTTGTATGAGTACTTCTAGTAATATTGTAGTAAATTATAGTAGTAGTAGTAATAGTAGTAAATGCACGAGACTTCCAACTGCAGTTTGCATTCACACGCTTTTAGAATTCTAGTTGCTATTATAATCGTCTCTTAATTCTATACATTTAGCCTAATTTCTAACTATCTCACTTTATTAGTTGTGTTACTTTTTGTTTTTCTCTCTCGTAGATAAAAGAGTTTACTTTAATTTAATGTAAAAATTATTAAAATCCATTTGCTAAAAGCATGAAAAATATTTACCAAAAACTTTTCAAAGAAATTGCAAAGATGCACAATTTACAGTATTGCAATCTCTGTTATTTAATCTCTGATTTGTTTAAATAGTAATTTGATATTCTATAGAATATCAAAGTATTATGTTGAATGCTTAGGAAAAACTAAGAATTCTTCTGTTTCCGACTTTATCGGAAGGCTCTTTGCATTGATGGGAATACCAAGGAATTACCAGCAATGGCGGATTTCCGGCTATGACGGTAACATATATATTCTTATTCGGTTCCCTTCTGCCTCCTTTCTATTTATCTCTTAAGATTTTCATTTCAATTAAATTATACACGTATCGTCTTTTAAGGAGGACAGAAATACAAAAAAAAAAAAAAAAGAAAAAAAATGATGTATATTTTTATAATGATTTAAAGCCTTTCCAATTTTGATATGTATACGCAAATATATGTGTTGGTTGTTTTTTCTCTCGAAAATCTATAAATACGAATAAAAGTGATATTTTCCTCGGCATAATTCCAAGATCTCAAAACAATTTTTAATGTATATATGCATATACCTAATAATAATAATAATAATAATAATAATAATAGTCATTTATTAGTATCTCTGCAATGTAATAATAAATAGAAAAACAAACATAATGAAAATTAAAAGAATATTCAAGGAAAAAAATACGAATGTGTGAAATATATTTTATTTAAAATATGTAAAAAGGAAGATTCGTATTTCTTTCTTTCTTTCTTTTTTGTTTTTTTGTTGTTGTTGTTCAATTTCTTTATACGCCCAGAGACTCACACAAATGCAACCTGAACTCGTTTTCTAAGAACCACCCCCTGAATATATCGACGAGTAGTAGTTGGTGGTGAGTTCAATGAACTCTTTCGAACCTTATTCGGACTTCACCTAAATTTACCCCTTACCCCGTTTATTATTTATTTATTGCACGAGTCAAATTTGCCAATATTTTAAATACATTTACAATTAAGATAAACAATTTGCAAACTATAAAATCACCAATTTATAATTATACATATTAAATTCTACGAATGAGAAATCTTGTTTCACGTAAATTTGTTCTATTATATTTTTCAATTAAAAATATATCATAACAATCTATTAATATCCATACGAGAAATTCTAATCGCAAAATAATCGGTTGGGTAAAAAACAAAAATCCTTAGAAACAATGCAAATTTTCAACCCCGTTTCTACTATCTTCCAATCTTCCTCTCTCTCTCTCTCTCTCTTTTGTACTATTAATATCTTTTAAACATGTTCGACCTAAATCATGAAATCATAGTTTTCGAAAGAGAACCTTGAAATAATTCTAATCCTCAACCCCCTGTTCTTCTCTTTCTTCTTCCTCTTTTTTTCCAATAATATTTTCACACATTAATTTAATTAATCATAATATTTTTTATTCAATATTATTGAATTAAAATAAACAAACAAACAAACAAATAAACAAGAAACAAGTAAAAATGATTGAGAATCACTGCCGAGACTAAGGTGGTTGAGTGAAGTAGGGCGTGGGTGGTGGTGGTGGTGGATTAGACGAACAGTGGGGGGAAATAGGAGAGGTTTAAGGGGTAGAGGTATGAAAGAGGGTGAACAGGGGTTGAAAGGGGAAGAGGTTGGTTATACTACGCCGCAGTTTGAGGGGTAGCTACGATCGATGTCGACCAAAACATTGCCACATGTCTCGTACACGCTAAAACCAACCCCACTTCTTATTCCTTACTCCTCCACCACCACCCCCCTTTCTAGCCCTCCTTGACACAACCCTCGTTCCTTTTTTTTCCCATCGTAACGTCTTCCGTTCGATTATTTCTTACGTTTTCTATCGCAATTCTTTGCAAAAATTTATATTACAATAACATTTATTTTATATTTAAATCAAATATTTTTCATCAACAATATTAATCATTTGCATAAATGCAACTGAACGTTTCTTTTCGTTTCTTTTTTATTTTTTCTATCTTTCTCTCTAACTAAAAAAAAGAAAATTATTATAACACGATAACACACAAAAGAATAGTACTTATTTAAAAAAAAATGTCAACTTACAATTAGATGATTAACTTTATTCGTATAATTTGTATTGTATTTTAATTATATTACGTTGGTTTTATTGTTTGTCTTTCAACATTAAAAAAATATCCCACCCCCCGAGAAAAAGGATAAAAAAGGGGGATGAAGGGGAGGAGGGGATAAATGATTCAACATCTTGGAATTAATTCGAGTTAAAAAAGAATAGATGATTTTGCACTTTCGAATGCGCAACTTGGTCCAAGAATTTCACTGCGACAAACCTGGCTTATGTCTCGGCCTTCATCTTCTATCTCACTTCCTCTTTCTTTCATTTTCTATCTCTCTCACACACACACACACACGTTCACACACACACACACCGTCCTTCTATCTTTATCTCTATCTGTTACTTACGTAGTAGATGCATACACGTCACGACACTTTTAGATATATCTAACACGTGTCTAACGCCTACATTGTCCTAACGTTACTTGTAAAGTACATAAATACACATTTTCTATTGTATTAGTATTGTATAGTATGTTAAAACGACGTGAACGCTTGCGTAGGTGGTATTTCATGACTATAACTTAGTTAATTTCATGTATTTTCCTTCGTTTTATCATTCGAAAATTTAATATCCTTACATTTAACGTTCCCATGATTATATTACACAATATATATATATATATTTTTTATAAAAAAAAATATACTTTCATATCTATTCGCAATTTTTACAAATAAATATTTGATTTTTTCTTTTTTAAGTTACAATTTCAGATTAAAAAATAAAAAAGAGAAATGGCGTTATATCGAAAATCGATTTATTTTTACGCTAATTATATTTCATTTAATAATATAATTATATCATCGATTCTTTTTTTTTCTTCTTTTTTTTTTTTTTTCTGTTTTATCATATCGTTTATATCGGGTAAATATTTGTCCCGATTCCGGACAACTTGTATTTAATACGATGATCAGTTCGTTCGTTCGTTTGTTATGAGAGAATCGGTTTAAAAAAAGAAGGAAAAAAAAGAAAAAAAGAAAAAAAAATCCGACGATGATAACGATCAAACGATGATGATAACGACGTCGACGACGATACCATCGTATACGATGTGACAATGATTTTAAAATGGAAAGAAGAGTTTCTCTTCTTCGTCGCGTCAATGTAAGAGAGAGAGAAAGAGAGAAGGGGGGAAGGATTTACTGAACAATCTTACACGTTTATGTAATTATCGAATGATTATACAAACAATGAAATAATACTTTATACTGTTTAATTATAATATTATCAGAATTTATTATATGCGATTATTTAAATTCAATCATTCTATCGTGCAAAATATGAAGACATTATTTTCCTGACCTATAATATAATTATGATGTGTTTGTTACATTAATATATTGAAAAAAAAAAAATGTAATACGAATATATATGTATAAAGTATTGATAATAATTAATATATAATATATGTGCTATAATAATTATGTATGGTAAAGGAATAATTCCTAAAAAAAAGTATATAAGATTGAACAATATTTATTTTATGAATTATTTAGTTAAACTCAGTGCACTTTTATAATTACAGGAGGCATATATTGAAATAATGAATTATTGTAATATGTACATGTATGGGTGTTTGATAAAAATAGAAATATCGTAAATATTTTTTGGATGAATATAATGGTGCGTCCTTGGTTGCTAAAATTCTCATTGAATGGCGACAAGTTTTCGGTAAATTTAATAGTACATACTTATTATCTTATCTCGTTTATCGTATTTCTCATAATTCGCAATTCTTTCTTTTGCTTTTTCTTACCGTAAATCTAACGGTACGATTTAATATTACAAAAAAAAAAAGAAAAAAAAAGAAAAAACGAAATGCAACAAAATAATATATACATTCAGTACTTTTTTTTTATAAAATATCGTTTTAAAAATAACACCAATAATAATAATACGACGATAGCAATAGTAATAATAAGATAATCTGATGCATAAAAATGGTATTCAAATGAAATGTTAAATATAAACTCGTACATATATATATATATATTTGTGTTGACGTGTATTTAAACATTTTAATAGCTGCACGCGTAACTAGAATTTCGAATTTAACGCGAAATGGCGCCATATTTTCCAAGAAAAAACGTTTTTCCTCCATTCGCTACAATTTTCCGTATTTATTCGTTTGGCAACTAAATGTGTGAGCATGGTTAATTTTAACAAAAACCTGTTGAAAACTCAAGCCCTATGGGATCCCCTCTCCCCTGTGGACTCAATACATTATAATATATTACATTTATTTTAATCATTTATATATATATTTTTATACAAAGAGATAGTAAGATATATAGATAAAAAGAAATAGAGAGAAAGATAGGTCCCCCTCCCCCCACCGGGGACCTGTAAGTTTTTATTAAAGTAACCACACTCATTTAGTTGCCAACCAACAAATCCGCACTCATTTAGTTGCCAACCCAATATATGAACGAACGTAAGCAATTATGACGCACGAACGTACTTGTTTTTGTTAAAAATATATGCACGTAATCATTTCTGCATGTAATTATATATGTTTGTTGAAAAAAAAGACAAAAAAAACAAATTAACTCTTTCCATTTATTTATATCTTTTAATTAAAAACATTAAACATTATTATAAATCAAATACCGAAAAAATTGAAA
>NW_014569608.1:40471-72609 GCF_001313835.1 Polistes canadensis
ACAAAAAAAACAAATTAACTCTTTCCATTTATTTTTATTTATTTATTTATTTCATAAAAAACAATTATCGTAATAATACTGACAATGTGACAAAAAAAAATATATTATACATGTCTATACATTTAAATAAATGAAAAAAAAAAAAAAAAAGAAAAAAGAAATAAAAGAACAAAAACTATAACTTTACGTATAGAAAGGAAAAAAAAAAAGAACGGACGAGAGAAAAGAAAGAGAGAAAAAAAAAAAAGAAAAAAACGTTAAGAAAAATAAACTCGCGGCTTAGTGATTTTAAAAATAGAATAGAAGAAGAAGAAAAAAAAATAAAAAGAAGATGAAAAAAAGAAACTCCTAGAAAAGAATAATGATAAAAAGGAAAGAAAAAAAAGAAAAAGGTAATTTATTTATTCCTATTTATTTCCTCCTTTTCATAAATAATCGAACACTTTGCAAACGCGCGCTTCCGTCGAAGAAATATTGGTCTAAAAAAAAAAAAAAATAAAGAAAAAAGAAGAAAAAAGTATGAAAAAAGAAAAAAAGAAAAAAATAAAGTATTATAGTACCGGTATGTGTTCATGCTCGTGGTGACCTATTGTAAGAATCGTATCGTTCGATGACGTACACACACTCCTTCTATTCTGACGCACGTGAGATATCCTAGAAAGCGTTTTAACTAGCGATCTCTTTCCTATATGTATTTTACACGTGTACACACACACTTATGTAAAAATATAGGCGTATGTAGAAAACGTAGCGGTTACGACGACGACGTAAAACGTGGGCGAACGAACGCAGAATTTGTTATTGCTTTCAAGAAGAATTACACACACACACACATATATATATATATATATACGAACAAACAAACACATACTTTAACGCATACATGAATGAATGAATGCTCCTTTCTATCGATGATTATAACGATGACGATGTCGATACCTCATGATGATGATGATGCTGATGATGATGATGATGATGATACGAAGAATTTTCATGACGTGATCAACGAAAATTGGAACGTATTGCAAAATAAAGTCTGACTCATTTCTCTTATATTTCTATCTCAAATATCATTTTTATATATAGAATTATAAATTAAATATTTAAATATATATATATATATATATATATGTAATATTCTGTAGATATGACCAGTTTGTATTTTTGAATATTTAGGCTTATTCATTATAATATATAACATTATTAACTTATTTTGTTTATTTATAATATTAGAGTGAGTCTAGTTTTTCGTGAAAAACAAAAAAAAAAAATATGAAACAATTAGGTGTATTTGTCTTGAAACTTGTTTTTTTTTTTTAACTAATTGCACGATACATTGTATGATATTTAGTAAATTTCGTAATATTCTAACTTCCAAATAGAGATATGAATGATTACCGTAATAAATAATGTTATTTAGATATGATTAACAATAAGTATTTGTTTGTTTTTTTGTTTTTTCTTTTTTTTAAATAATAATAATAAGAAGAAGGAGGTGAAGGTGAAGGTGGAGAAGAACGGAATTCGTTTGTTCGCACGTTTATACGACACGAGTTTCGAAGAAAAACGATCAGTGATGCTTGACACGATGCAAGGAAACGAAAAGAAACGAATAGAAACAAAACGAAATGAAATAAAATGAAATGAAATGAATTGAAATGAAATGAAATGAGACAAGAAGAAAACGAAGACGAAAACTCTAACGAAAAGAAAGATGGTGGGGTTCCCCTGTCAGTGTTTCTTACGTAAGCAGATATTTCCATTCAAAGACTACAGTGACCCGAGGTTTTGCTTTCCTGTTTTCTAAATCAACTAAACACAATGCTACCTAATAAATCTGTGTATTAGAAAGAAAGATAAAAAAAGGATACAAAAGAAAGAAAAAAAAAAAAAAAAAAAAATTTAAGAAAAAAAAATCACATAATTTGTACGCAAGAAAAACAAACACAATTCCTAAATTGTCTTAGGAAAAATCTATGATGAAATAATTACAGGAGCGCGTTTATTATTGGATAATAATTAACGAACCTATTGGAATGATTTAAAAAAAAAAAAATTAAATCTGTAATTGTATTTAAAACAAATATATCGTTCCAATTTTATTTTCTTTTTTTTTTTTTTTCTATATATCTAACAAAAAACATAAATCACAGTCTATTTTAACTGTTCCATTTCTATTCTCCGTTATTTATCTATTCTGAATGTATATATATATAAAAAAAAAGAAAAAGAAAAAGAGAAAGACACAAAAAAAGATAAAATAGAAATTTAGTTTACTTGGATGATTCAAGGAGGACGATAATAATTTCAAATGATATTCCTATTTAAAACAAACACATTATGTATTATTCCGACAAATAGAAGAAAAAGAAAAAGAAAAAAAAATAACTCGACTAATCGCACTCTTATCTGGTCACTATTCACTTTCGTTTACGAGAACGAAAAATATTAAAAAAAAAAAAAAAGAAAAATACCCACAGCAATACGACAATTAATTCAACAATGATGATACTAAAAAAGAAAAAAGAAATCCATAGAAAAATTGATTGACAAAATATTCTAATTGATTTTTAGAACAAACAAATAAATCACACATCGATTCATAAATTGATGATAATGAAAAAAAAAAAAAATAAAAAGATATAATAATGATAAAAAAAATGAATCACATAATCATACATTTACTTCTATCTTTATCTCTCACTTCCCTCCCCATATCCTATTCTACATTCAACGATGAATCTGAAATCACGTTATTGCACAATTAAATGAAATATTTCATTTACCATCTCTTTCAAACCTATGCATTAACAATAAAAAAAAAAAAGGGAAAAAATTCATATATTTCAAAATTAATTAATCTAAATTAAAATGTAATTCTACTAGTAGTAACCCATACCAATTTAATTCTCATACTCACCCTCTTTAATTATTTAAAATTATTTTTCTTCATTTCATTCCATCGTGTTATCATTTCTGCAATCACGAAAACGATGAGTAATATCAGAATGATTTCCAACTAAAACCCCCCACCTCCACCCACCCACCCAACACTTCTATTATTTCTATCTTTTTTTTTATCTTCTTCTATCCCCTTCCATCTATCTTCAACTCAAATGATAAGAAAGGAATCTTCTTATCTGAAATATCTATAAGTTGTGTTTTAAAAGAACGTAGTAAATAGTATTACTACGCGTTGTAAGTACCTCGTGGTATATTCTCGGACGTTAAACCGTACCTATTATAAACATCTACACACACACACACGCACGCCCACGCATACATATGTTACTTATACTAATACATACTTTTATCTTATACACGTTCTGAAAGCTAACAAATGTATATATATATATATATATACAAAGTAAACCTTCCTAGAACTATATTACTTTCGTTAAATAGTTTTCATATACCACACGATATATATACAACGAGAAAATTATCATTTAATTTATTTTTATAATACTTATTTCAATTCATTTTCATTTATAACGATCTTTTATATTAATTTTAATGTTACTTTTTTTCTTTCTTTTTCTTTTATTTATAATAAAAAAAAAAAAAAAAAAAAAAAAAAAAGAAAAAGATAACAACACATACTAAATTGAAGAAAGTATTATACAATGTATAAACGAATATAGAAATTATACTAAACTCTTATACGCGAACCTAATAATTATATTTACAATGTCTAAGCGATGTAATGTAAATACTCAAATACACGCACGTGGATATCTTTTACCGTGTGTGGTATGTTAAAGAAAAAAAAACACAAAAAAAAAGGAAAAAAAAAATATGCATGGCCTCCACGTGCGATAGAAATGAAACGAGTTTCATACATATATATATATATATATATATATATATACATACAGTGAGTGTTTCTTAAAATTGTAAACCGTTACGCTTACTAAATTTTAGAATATTAAACAATTTAATATTTTATTAGATAAAAATGTTCAAGATTATAACGTTCTAATTTTAGTATTTTTATCATTCTAATATAATTATCTTAATGCTCCTGCGCAGTGATGACTATGATGGTGCAATTTTAGCTGTAATGTAAGAATAGAGTGTATTAAAGTATTCAAATAATTATTAAATAATTTATGCAAGTATTTATTGTTGTTTAAAAACACCGAATATATGATCTTTCTACTCTCCTGTTCGAAATTCACCACCATACTAGCAAGTTGTTGTCTATGAAAGTTCTTTTATTAAATGTTGTTTAAACAACTTTCAATAAAAAAAACTTTCATAGAGGATAAACGAATCAGTTTAATCTGTGTTGGCAATATATCGAACTTATACTTCGTGTTTTTAAATTACATTTTATATTTCTTTTGATTAATTAACAATTAATTAAAGTATAATCGATTATTCTAACAAATATATCAAATCCAGAGTACTCATCCTTTTTTAAACAAACGCATCTTGCAATAACTATCGATCGATATATCTCAAGTATATATATATTGTACACGTACACAACTTCCATAATTTTGTATAAAAAAAAAAAAAAAAACAAAAAAGAGAAAAAATATATTTGTAATATAATATTAATATCATCACATCTATTATCATTATTATCATTTGTGTGTGTTACGTTTAAAAAGGAACTCTGAAAGCATACATTTTATATAAGCAACGTAATGCAATTACATACACATGCATCGTATATATAAATAAAAAAAAAAAAAAGAACAGAAAACAAAGTAAGAAAAAAANATTTGTGTGTGTTACGTTTAAAAAGGAACTCTGAAAGCATACATTTTATATAAGCAACGTAATGCAATTACATACACATGCATCGTATATAWAAAAAAAAAAAAAAAAGAACAGAAAACAAAGTAAGAAAAAAAAAAAAAGAAAAAAAAGAATAATAAAATTGTGAATGATCGTATTATAATATTGCATAACAGACAAACACACGATATAATTAATATTTATATTGCATCTAAACATTTCGATAAGAATAATAATAGAAAGAAAAAGAAAAACAAAATAATGATTTATGACGTAATACAAATACACTCGCACTGGCAACACATATACGAAATATACTACAAGCGTATAAACACACATATAAAATTATACATACACATTCGAAGTTACAAGAGAAAGACGAGAAAATACATATATATCTTACGCTCTGCATCTGGTGTACATATAATTATTTCAATGAAAAATAACACACAAGACAAAATAATATTATTTATGATATAACAAATATACACGCGCGAGTATGCATTGAAAATTATATATGTTACGATTAAAAACATAGATACAACACAGATTGCACACGATACACACACACACATGTATATATACGTGAATAAATAATTGCGTGTTTAAAAAATATTATGCGTAAGTTAAGCGTGATATAGTAAAAAAAAAAAAAAAAGAAAAAGAAAAAAACAAAAAAGGCAAATAAATAGATACATACATAGTAAACACATAAACATATTAAGTATGCGCGTTCCGTGTGCACGTGTGTAGACGTATGCGTGTATGCACATTGGACAAGAGAGAACACAACACACTTCACCGTCTTTCACTGAACACAAACTGCGATTCCGTAGCGTTTCTCGCGACGTAGTAGCAGCATCCTCTTTCTCTCTCTTTCTTGTAACCACCCCCCCTCCCCAAACAACCCTCTTTCATCCTCTACCATCTACCCTCTATACGGTATGTACTCAAACCTTCACCTACCCCCGAACCCTCCTCCCTCCTCCTTCATCCTCGCTTTCCTACTCCTACTATTCTCCTCGTGGCTTCGTTTCTAACGGTCGGAGGGGTAAGAAAATGCGCAGTATTGAAAGAGGGTGCTGAATGTGTGTTTCTCTACCCCTGGTATATACTGAATTATTGCTCCGAACTGGGGATTACTTCTTTGATATTCGATGGTTTTTCTTTTTTTTTTTTTTTTTCGCTTTTTTCTTTTTTTAGGATAATATAACTCGCGTATAATATTTAGAACGAAGAAATAAAAGGAAATTAATCGATGATTGAAATTTATTGGTGGATGTTTGTTTGTTTGTTTTATTTTTTAAATTAATCAAGGTTCTCTTTTTGTTGTTCTTGTTGTATAATAAAATAGAATAAACGTTGTTAAAGACAACTACCCCTCTAGTGTATAACCTCGTTCACCCACGCGTCCAGAAAATTTCCTATTATTATTATTATTATTACTACTACTACTACTACTGTTGTGAGAGTATAGTATTACGTCGAAGACATTTTTTCACAATCTGGAAAAAGATGTTAAATTTATTTTTACAATGACGTAAAGTATCTCTAGTTTATACATCGTCCTACATTAAAAAAAAAAAAAAAATAAAAAGAAGAAGAAGAAGTAACTAAAGAAAACATATATATTTATGAATTAAAAATAAAATTATTAAAATAAATAGAGAAGAGTGGAAACACCGTAAAAGAAAAGATTTGAAAAAAAAATAAATTAATAAAAAAAGACGAAGTAAAATATATATAATATATATAATATCAAATATGAAATAAAATGAATGCATAATTAGTAAGATAACAGCCCTCTCTTTCTCTGTTTATGACCTCGTTCACCCACATTAAGGAAATTTCTCATTAATACTACTACTACTATCATAGTATCTAGTATTACTGACAATGAGTGAGAAAACGCATGATGATGCCCTTCTTCCGTTTGATATTACAACACGCACGTGCGCTTCCGTAGGCGGAAACGACGCCTCCACCTCTTTTTTATTTTTTTTTTTTATTTTTTTCTCTCCTTCTTCCTCTTTTTTCTTTCTATATCTCTTTTTTTTCTTTTTTTTTTTTTTTTATCTTTTTCTACCCTTCACGTTTCACGCGTTCCTGACGATGACGTTTCGGCTAAAATTAAGCTGCGAATTTTGATAGGATCAGAAGTAGTTATTCATTCGTTTAAATCTCTTTTATTTTTTTTTATATCTTTTTCTCATTTCGTTAAATCAAACCCCCCCTCCCCCATTGGATTTATTTTTCCTATCTCGATGAATAATTATAATTAATGATCTTTATATTATTAAAATAATAAATATCATGGTTGAAATGAGATTATTGATTGTACATTATTTGTTAACGAATTTTCTAGAAATGAATTAAGAACAAGGATTAATTTGAAACGTACGTGGAACATTGAAATTGATTAGAATTCAATGAAAATGATCGATATGGAAACCTCGAGGAAATATCGATTCTCGATTCGACCCGGAATTCCATGAGTACCTTAGAGAGACCGTGGGAAAATCGAGACTTCTGTCTCTCTTACTCACACATTTAACAGCCAACAGCAGACATATATGTATATATATATATATACACATATTTCCACACATATATATGTATATATTGTCCACGGCCTTCTACGACCCACTTATGTCGTTGTGGCTTCACGTGCGTTCCGAATATCTCTCATTTTCTTTCTTTTTCTTTCTTTCTTTCTTTATTTTTTTTTTCTTTCTCTCTCTCTTCCACGAAGAGGACAACGAAATCGAAAAAATCGATCGAACGATTATCGAGATACACGTTTACTTATTTACGTATTACATACCTGTGTATAACATCTGTATGCATGTATGCATGTATGCATGAACGTATATAAGTGTTTGGTTGTTACCACGTCTCGAAGTGTATTTTATCGAAATCAATCTTAAACCTCGAAAAAAAAAGAAAGAAAAAGAAAAAGGAATAAAAAAGATAAATAATAACGAGAATAAAATATTATCCCGATCACGCTAATAAATAATATATATATATTTAAACAAAATAAATATGTGCATACACAATTGATCTGGAATATATTTAAACAAAGTTAAAACATTTAATACAAAAAATATATCTCGTAGAAATATATATTTCACAATATTGCAAATAAGAATGTAGAGAAAAAAAGGGCGTCGTTGATTGGCTTATAATCAATGCTCAATGAAACTCAAACTGTAAAACAAGGGGGTGGTGTGTTTCAAACGATGGTGATACTTAGGCACTTTACAATTAGTGTTCTCGCTTTAAAGTATTTACTCAGGTCTCAAAACGAATACCGTATGCGTTCGTGGTGGTCTTTAAGAAAAAAACAAAAATACAAAAACAAGAAGAAGACTAAAAAGAAGTAGAAGAAAAAGTAAAAGCACAAGTAGAAGAAAGAAGAAGAAGAGGATTGGGGGAGGGGTGGTTGAAAAGACTCATGGAAGGTGACTGGTAGAATGGTAAAGGGTAAGAAGAGAGGGGTAACCAAGAGGATCAAAGTGGGGAAAAGAGGAAGAATGGAGGAGGAGGAGGAGGAGGAGGGAGGGAAATAAAAGCAAAAGATGAAGTTAAAGACGAAGGAAAGGGAACCAACCGGGAGAGGAAGAGGAGGAGAAGATGAAGAGACTCGTGGATGATGACTAGTAGAATGGCAAAGGGGTAAGAGGGGGAGGGTGGGCGGGGGGGGGGTTAAAAGCAAGAGGATCAAAGAGGGGAAAATGGGGAGAAGGGGTCTGATGGCCAGTTGACGTAGAGACGAAGCACCGAAGGGCGAGGAAACAAGATAAATACTTGGGAAGAGGGAAGGAGGGAGAGAAGGGGGTGAGGGAGAGAGGGGGAGGAGAAGAGAGAAGGATGGGGAGATTCAAATATGGCGGGGATCCGCTTTGGAATGCGGTTGTTATACCACGTAAACGTGTGCCGCTTGTTTTTCGTGTCGTGCTTTTGTAAAGGTATCGGTTTTAAAACTTATATCGTTTGATTTTTCATCTCTGTTTTATAATTGACGCGTATAATAAGTTATGCTTGCGCGTGGAAGAAGAGAAGGAGGTGGAGGAAGAGGAGGAGGTAGGAGAGGAAGGGTTGTTTGTTTTAATTTTCTATTTAAATATGTTGTCGAATAAAAATTGTTTCAAATATAATTATAATAATCGTAGAATATTTCTTATATATATTCTGAGATCTTTCAAATGAATTCGTGTTTCCTTCTTCTTTCCTCTCGTGGTATATCTGTTTTGTTTTCTATTATCTACGAAAGAAATCAAAAATAAAATTAAAAACAAAGTAAAGAAGAAATATTATAGAAAAGAGAAGATGGAAAGTGAAGAAAGAAATGAAATAACGGGGGAGGGGGAGAAAAAAAGGGGGAATAATAAAAAGAAAAATTTGAAGAAAATAAATAAAGTCGATCGTTCGCGTGGGCGACTCTCGTTGTGGTTGGGTTGGATGGTAAAGGGGAAAAGGAGAAGAAGAGGAGGAGGGGAGAAAGAAAGAGAAGGAGATGAGTTGGAATGGGATGGGTTGGGATGGGGTGTTCACCCCGTCCCGTGTGTGAACGGGTATCTTGGAATGCATGGTGTTTCCCATCCCGCGATGAAATATCGTTCATGGAACCTATGGACACGTTGCACTTTGCATACTCGAGACTCGATGCCGGCAACTTCGAAAAGAACCTTTCTATCTCTCTCTCTTTCGTGTTTTTTTTTCTTCTTATTATTTCCTTTCCTTTTTACTCTTATAAGTAACAGTACATGCGAAAAGGGTATAAAGAAAAAGAGAGAAGAAAATGATTGGACAAAAAAGAGTAAGAGAATTATAGAGAAATATTTGAAAAACAACAACAACAAATACGAGTATACAGAGTGGGCCAAAAAGTAAAGAACGTAATTAAAATGATTGGGCTGAAAAACAATTGGTAATAAAAAAATTAATTAAATGAACGAACGTACGAATAGTATGTATGTATGAATGAATGAATGCATGCATGCATGCATGAATGAAAAAAAAAATGAATGGATGAACGCGAATGAATGAAATAATTAATAAATTAATTAATTAGGAAGAAAGAGAGAGAGAAAGAGAGAAAATGTAATAAAGTAATGTATTATTAGATGAACTCGAGTGATTCTAATCTCACATAGTGTGAACGTCCTGGCTAACTATTCCGGAACTGAGTTTCCGATGCACACGATGCAAACAGTAGAAGAAGGAAAAGGGTAGAAAAAAGAGAGTGAGAAAGAAATACATAAATAAAAAATAATAGAAAGAGAAAGAGAAGTTGAGGATCTTCTCTCTCTTTGGTTGGCTGGTTGGCTCGCGTTAACAGTTCGTAGCTTAACCTTCCGTTACTCCCCTCGAGTTGTACCTATATCCTGAAATGTAAACTGCATTCCACATCGTGTACAGGATGTCCCGAAAGTATATAATACCTTTACGTGTCTTTCTTTACCTTTAATCTTCTCTCTTTCTTTGTTTTTTTTCTTTTTGTAAAAATTCATTTCTTCTTTTAACATTTAAATTTAATTTGATTTTTCTCATTCGAATTTCAGTCTCTCGTAATTTTGAATTTATTATATTATTATTCAACCTCGTTATATTTTACTTTTAATATTAAAATACAATTCTATTTGTGTATATGTTTTTTGTTTTTTTTTTTAAAATACTTAATTATTTCGGATGAAATTTATGATTTTCCATGATCTAACTGAATTTTACAATTTAACGATGACATATGTACAAAGAGAAAACAAGAAGAATTTATAATGAAATGATTCAGCCAATCGTAAAGGATGTTAATTAGCGTAAGTAAACTTCTTAATTACTCTAAACTCGCACGTTGTTCTAACGCAAACAACATTGTATACGTTTCTTTTAAAATAGTAAAAATAATCAGTATTATTATTATTATTATTATTAGAACTACACAACGGATTGCAGTTTTCTTGTTTTACGAATAGGTATGATTATAATTATAAATAAACTTTAATTATTAATCGATTATCAAACATTTTACTAACCGAATTTCAAATACATTTTTTCCCCCTTTTTCTTATTTTCACTCTTAAAATATGCTCTCGCAATTTGTGTCGACCATATTGAATGAAATGAAATTAATATAAAATTAGAAAATCAATTAGTTAAAATCTATGTGAATTTATAAAAAAAAAAAAAAGAAAGGAAATAATAAGAGATCGTTGAAAAATCTTGAAACTAAACGTTAACGACCTCGTTGGCTCACGTAGCCTGGCCTAATTTTTGCAAAGTATTGAGGTCGACATCAACGACTAGGTCGCGTTCGTACTATTTTATGTGACGTTTTTAACGAAAGGTTAAATATCACCGTTTAAGTCGAAAATACTTTCATCCGTATGCACATATTTACTTTACCGAAATAATTAATTGTAATACTACTTAATATACTTTAGTATATATATTATCCTATACTCGAAAAAAAGGTGTGAAAAATTAATTTTATTAATTATTTAATAAGACAAATTCTCAAAAAAAAAAAAAAAAAAAAAAAAAAAAAAAAAAAGAAACAAAAAGAACACTACCAATATATTTTACATAACGTAATGTAATGTTAAATAAAATAGTCATACAAATCTTTAAAGAATATGTGAAAAAAATATAATTAAAATAAAATAAGTGAAGTAGGGGTAGGGGGAAGAAAAAAAAATAAAAAAAAAAAGGGATGAAAAGTAGCTGGTGATGCTTGGAAACGGAGTGGTGTTTAGTCGTGTGATCCTTTTAACGAGTACAATCTGGTCAGACGTTTGTCGACTGCACCGGTAAGCGTTAATCGTATAACAACGGAGACAGAAAGAGACACGTTATGTACGCTGCTTCTAAACTCACTCGACGACGAGGGTAGACTATCCAATTACAATAACCCACGAGAGAGAAAAAGAGAGAAAGAAAGACATAAACAAGGTCGCCACGACGTAAACGCGTCTATAACCCTTCCCTTACTTCATATTTCCCCACTTTTTCTAAGTCCTCGTCGTAATTATTATCATCAACAATTCTTTATTATTTTTCTTCTTATTAATGTTCTCATATTTTTCTATTATCTTGTTCTATAAGATCTAATCACAAATTGTCTCTACGTAATTCAATACAAAAATTAAATTATATTCGTATCGAAAAATGATCCTCTACTTTTCTCTGTTGGATTATCCGAAATAGAATTAATATGGGGTTTTTGTTTTTTATTATTAATGCTTTTATGGCCTCTCCTTTAAACGAAAGTCAGACCATCACGTTCCTCAGATTTTTGTATTTTTCTTTTTTTTTATATATTAAGGATCAAGATTATTTGTTTTGAAAAAAAGAAAGTATGTTATGCACCAAATGAAGTGAAGAATATGCTTGATTTTAGTTTCACACAGAATAATATATTTTACTGATAACCTAATTTATTATTTTTTTATTCTCATTGTCAATTAGTTTCAATAATACATTTTTATTAATTTTCAATTGATGATCTCAGTCTTTAATTTCCTTGATTAACCTTATTAACCTTATTAACTCTTACTGCATTATCTGTTAACCTTGATAGATTTTCTCTCATTAATTTCTTATTAACAATCTTATTATCTTTAATCAAATTTTTATTTTATTATTTTTATCTTTCATATAACAATATACATATTTTCTAATATTCATTATAACAATGAATATAGATATAAATGATATTAAAAATACAGAGTAAGAGTGCATAAATTCAATTATCAATAGAAAATAATTGTACATATTTTCAAACAATTTTCTACCCTAAAAACGTGTACATATTATTCTACATACAAGGTAATCATAAAATTTCAATTATACAAAAATCATATATATATATGTTTGTACAAATTTTCTATCTTAAATTAAAATAATAAATACAAGTATTCTATATACATATGGTGGGTGTAAAATTACAATGGAAAATAAACTGATGCTAATAAAAATTGTCAAACCTTAATTAGAATGAAATGACTTATAAAAGGAGAAAATAATAGTAAAAAATAGAGAAGGAAAGATAGAAAGAGATAGAAAAAAAGAGACAAATAGATAGATTGAGTCGCATTATGACGATGGGTTATATATGTTAGATTGGCGAAAACAAAACGATTATAACGATTACGCAACACGGTCCGATATCGATCGACGTCTACGTCGCATTCGTTCGCTTCGACACGATGTGGGTCGCGAGTAAATACTTGAAAAAAAAAAAAAAAAAAAATAATAAAGAAAAGAAACTAAAAAGAAGATGAGAAAAGGAAGGAATAAAGAGAAGGAGGGAGAGAGAGAGAGAGAGAGGAAGGGAACAAGGGTTGGAGGGAAGTTAGAGAAAAAAACGAGATAAAATAAAAACAAATTATTCATATAATTGCAATATACAAGGAGGTTACACCATTCCATGATCCATATTATCAAGCAGCAAACTAGTCCGTTAGAAATTCTTACTTTTTACAACGTCATTTTAATGTGTGTACGATGATGACGTCAGTCATTCATAAGACTCCGCTTGTTTGAAATTCCCGCGTTTTTTCTACATCCTATAGAGACGGGATATCTAAAAAATCAATTTCAAACGAATTAAAAATTTATCTCTTGCATATCCATTATTATTATTATTATTTTGTTATCCTCTTGTGTGTTTCCTTTTTTTTTTTAATCACTCATTTTAATATATATGCAATTAATGTGTATTTTAAATCATTCCAATAATTTATTTCTCCTATACAAATTTGATCATTCAATTATTTAAATTATTCTTAACGAATGTATTATACATTAACAATAAAAAAAAAAAAAACCAATAATATATCTCAACCGCAAAAGAAAGAAAAAAAAAAGAAAAATCCTTTAGACTGTTTCATCCCTTATACATTGAACAACCTCAACCCTAGTTTTGTATTCCTTATCAAAAGAGCATGAAGAAAGTAACAGTAGAAAGCACCATAAATGATTGTTGCAGGTATACGATAACTATACTAGTTTAATAGTAGTAAATAGTAATACTAGTATTAGTATAGTTATAGTAGTGGTAGTATTTAGTATAGTAATAGTAGTAGTAAGCAACAACCGGTAGGTCCGATCGATACCCTCTCTCTCCCTTCGCTCTCAGCGCCGACGACCGTAAAGGAATCCAGCGAGAGAAGCAACAACGCCGGCGTTTTCCTCGAGCATGGTGGTCGAAGCCGCCGTCACCGCCGCCGCCGCCGCCGCCATGGGGGCACATACAATTTTCTATCTCTTTCATTTTTAATCTTCCTTTTCGAAAAATCTATCTGCTATTAAGAATCCATAACGCATATATAACAATCATACAAAGTTCATATATCATATATGCATTTTATTATGCAACATGCACCTATTACACAAAACTACTAATTTTACTCTCTCTTTCTTTTTCTTTTATGCCTTATTCGTTTCACACATTTTACATACTGGGCCTACATACGCGTACATGCATACACATATATATGCACATTTACTCTCTCTTTCTTTCTCTTTTCTATCTCATTTGTACATTTACTTATTGGGACCCTAAACACATACATTCTTACTTTCTCTCTCTCTCTCTCTCTCTCTCTCTTTCTTTCTTTGGTTTATTCGTTAACTTACTGGGTCTGAAATGCATATACATATATAGATCACATACACCATTAATTTATTTTCTATCTTTCTTACTCTTCCATCATCCCTTAACGGTAAACAAGGAAAATACGAGGAGGACACGATGCAACGATGCAACTACGACGACGACACGAAGGAGAACGGTGACGAACGAAGCTACCCGAACGAACGGGAGGTCAGTGACTAAACGAAGAATCGTCGTGTGAAAGGCGATATGTCTCCGAGAGAGAGAGAGAGAGAAAGAGAGAAAGAGTAACACAGCAAGAAAGCAAGAGTAAGAGAGTGTACGAGAAAGAACGAAAGACAGAGAGGGAGATAGAAAACTATAAAAAAAAATATATATAATCAAAGATATTAAACTTCTTATTGTAATATACATATATATATATACATCGATATATAAGGAGATAAGAAAAAAAAGTAAGGAATAGCGAGGACCCGTTGAGGGTGAAAAACGTCCCTCCCAATCATCCCCTCGCCATTCTTCTTCTTCTTCTTCTTCTATTCTCTTTCTCTCTCTTACCTCTTTCTTCAAGATCGATGCTTTCTCCCTCGGAAGAAATAAGTCGAGAGTGTTCTCACAGGAACGCCCTAGGAGCCACCCTTTTCCAAATTCTATCCATCTCTCTATCTATATATATATCTTTCTTTCTCACATACACACATACATCAAATCGATCGTATTCACTTCTATAATAAAAACACTTGCAACAAATAAAGTCCTTCATCTATTTCTCGTATCAACATTGGTATATATTTAAAAAAAATATTAAATTAATAATAATAAGAACTAAAAAGAGAATAGAAAGAGAAAGAACGAGGGGGAGGGTCAATAATATAAATATTGTTCATTAATATATGTTTTATATATTAAATGGGTAAGATCGAGAGACAACTATACTTCACTACCTTAATACATGTATATATATATATATATACTTAAATATATATTTATATGTATGCATATGGTGTATTTGTATGTATGTGTAAGTAGCATTGGTGTGTCGTGCTCCGAAAATACGTCGTAGGCACGCGTGGATGAAAGATAGAGAAGAGAAGGGGGGTGCAGAGGGTATAGTTTAGAGGAAGGGGACTTACCGAGACGGCGTGTTACGGCTACGTTGACTACGTTGACTACGTTGACGACGTTGACGATGAAAATGGTGTGGTGTATCATCCACGATTGAAAATTCCTCGAAGACGATGTTGTTTCCTTCCTATGTCGAATTCTCCGTTAATATTATTTTCTCTTTCCTTCTCTTTTATTATTTTTTTATTTGTAATCTCTCTCTCTCTTTTCCTTTCTTTCTCTTTCACATACATAGAAATGCACGCATTATACACGTATAGATATACACACAGGATGAAGGGAGAGAGAAAGAGAGAGAGAGAGAGGGAAGGGAGAGAAAGACCGAAAAACGAGGTCGTTGGTTAGAACGTTTTGTATCGTCTAGAAAGAACGAGAGTGAGTGAGTGCAAGAGAGTGAGAGAGAGAAACAGTGATAGAGAGAATACACAGAGAAAGATAGAAGGAAGACAAAAAACTAGGCGGAAATAGCGTAGGAGAAGTAGCTCCGACAGTATACACATATACACACGCGCACTAATTATATATATATATTATGCACTGAAAACACACACTTAACCTATACACTTTTATCGAGAGTAATCACATCGAATGTTATTCCATTTAATTATACATTTAAATAAATTTTCTTTTATTTAACACATAGTTTAACTGTGGCGAGTTATTGTTCTCAACTTTTTACATACTACTTTAGATGAACCAATTAAATATATTATTTCAACCCTTTTTCAAACACATACACACACACATGTATATATATATATATATATATATATTTATTTATTTATCTCATTTAAATGTCCCACTGTGTTTGTATGTCTCTACTTTTTTTTGTTATATTAACATATATGTATTTATATCTATAGATTTATACATATGTACGTACGTACGTATGTTTTTTATATATACATATATATATATATATGTGTATATAAATAAGAACGAAAAAATAAGTGAGAATTATTTACTGAGCCAAACACACAATCTATCCGCACGAGCCGCGCACAAGTTGTTTACTAGAACGCACACCACGCCATGCCCCGTGAGAGAGCGTGCCTTAATATCCCCTCTTTTCCTTCTCCACCAATACCACCAACTTCCATATATTCCGGACCAATAACCGCTCCTCCTCGTCCCTCGTCAGGAATCCCGAGCAAAACAAGAGCCTGCGCAGTAATCCCACGCGCATCTTCCGCCCGTCTTTCCCACACTCGATCGTAGCGCCATTATTTCGGTTCTTGAACGTTTTTTCGAAAATTCCATGCTCCCTATCATCGCCATCTTGTGTACACTCTTTTAAATGTTCTATTTCTTTTTTGGATCAATTTAATTCCTTTTTAATAACAAATTTTGTTCATATTTCAAAAGTATAATTACTCTGTGTGCTTTATGTAAGTAAATAAAAATTTTCTTATTATTATTTGTCATAATTTTCAAAGTAATTTTTAATTAGATATATTATAAAAAATTTCTATTATTATTGTCAATGATACAAGTTTAGAAACAACTTTGTTGTATATATATATTATTGTCTTGATTAAATTAAAAAATAATGATCAAAAATATTATTTCCTACAAATTTTGAAAATAACTTTATGTTTGTTCTAATTCCTTTATAATTTTTTATTGTAGTTTACGTAAATCCAATGATGGACGTCTCGCTCAGTCAAAGGTAAAATTCATAATATATGAAAACAATACTTTTATTAGTAACAAATTATAATTTTATTAAACAATTTCGAAGATTATTCTTGCCAAAATTCTTTTTTAATTATTCGTTGAATGCTTTTTTACTTCGTAAAGTTAAATTATTTATCTTGTATCTTTCATTTTCATTTTTCTTTATAGATTAATAATTATTGTCTTCTGTAGCTCTCTTTTTCTCATTCATTTTCTCTCTCAATCTTTCTTGTTTTTTTTAATTACAAATATGGTTCATAAACCTTCGAAATTCAGAATTATAAAAAGGATCTTAATCTATCTTAACAATAAATATACACACATACATATACATATATAATTAATATAGCTTTGTACAAGAGTTAAAAAAAATATTATTAAATATTACTAATAAATCTATTCGTTGGACGTAAGTCCGGATATTCCTTTTTTCTTTTCAAAATGAATTATTCTTATTCATTTTTATAAAAAGACAAAAGAAAGATGATGCGCTGATATTAAAGTTAGTAATACTTGATTAAATCGTTAAAAGTCTTTTAGTATTAGTTTTTTTCAAATATTCGTTGTGTCTTTGAACAGTGTTATCATATTAAAAATCTTAACGAGAAGAAAAGAACAAATTATAATAACACATTCTAATCATTCTAAATCCTGAACAATCAACGAAACGATCTAAATACAAATTTAACAATAAAATACGTATTACTAATAAAACAAAATTATACGACGTAAAAGTGTTGAGTATTATTTAAAAAAAATTCGTTTTCCGCGAAAAAAGAAACATAAAAAAGAATATAAAACAATTAGTAAAATAATAGTAATAACGTGATAACGTACACATTCATGTTAAACAACGTGACACTGATAACAAAGTGACAAGACCAAGTAACATTGATGATGCACAAACTATCGCTAATGTGTCACGATTGTAATTTGGACATAATTCTTGTTGATGACATCTCCTATAAAAAAGAAAACAAATAAACAAAAAGTTAATTAAAAAGTTAAAGTAAAAACGTATTTAATTTTAAATGAAAATTTAGGGTCTGAAATATTTGTTCAATTTGATTTTTTCCGCGAGACGAAACTTACCATCGTTCAATAAGAACGACGACCAATCCGGTAATGACTTTATCGAGAAATGTTACTATCGAATAAACTAATGCACTTTTTTCGGTTCTCGGACCAATGATCTCAGCTGTTACACTTAATGCCGTTACCATGGTAATCGAACTACCCGCGCCAATTAGAATTGCTATTAGGTATGTAATTATTCCGTGACTACCACCAAATTCTGTGATGGCTGCTGATAGAATCCCGATAAAAGCTCCAGTAAGGTAACAAATCTAAATAATTAAACAATAATTTATTCATATTAATATATATGTATGTAAAAAATATAATATTTATTTAATTAGTTATTTCTCTCGTCCAAAATTATAATTCTTAATACGGAATCACAGGGAACTTGGGCATACAAAGAAGTAGAACCTAATTTAACTAAGTTGGACGTTTCGTCTCTTTATTGGGACTTCTTCAGTAACTTAATCTTACAGTTCATATAAATAAAAAAAGACGCAGAATTGTAAGATTAAGTTGCTGAAGAAGTCCCAATAAAGGGACGAAACGTCCAACTTAGTTAAATTAAGTTCTACTTCTTCTTATGTCCAAGTTCCCTGTGATTCCGTATTAAGAATAATATTTATTATAATTGTTATAAGAGATCAAAATTTTAAGGTTATGTGTTTCTTACCTTGGTACCGCAAGATCTGTTCATATATTTGAGTAACAATGCAGCTATAAATGAAGATAGATAAGAGACTAATGGTACAGTGGCTAACGCTTGTTTACCACCAACTGCAGTTTCTTCAATATAAAGTGGTAAATAAACTGTTGCAAGAGTTATAAATAATCTGCTTGCAACGTATAACATTGCTACTCTGAGTAAAATAGATGTTGCAAACCATGATCTCCTAGGGCCCGATAAACCATCTAAAAGCCAAGTAGATTCTTCGATATTCATTTTGCTTTGTGATTGATTACCATTTTCTAAAAGATTTCCTTTCAGAAAGATATGAAAGAGGATAGTAGCTGTCAAACCAATCCCAGTTATAACAATCACAATATTCTGAAATAATAATTGATAGATAGCATTGAGAAAAATGTATTTTTAAGATGACAATATCATTATTTCATTTCTAATACTAACTTTGAATTTGTAGTCATCATTTTCATCTAGCAATACCATGGATTCCCCATTATTTGGAAGGACTATCCACGTAACAATAAAAACTACAACTGCTGCGCTTACCTGTGCCGAATACCTGTAATGGAAACAATGTATAAGTAAGTGAATTTAATTTAGATGATCAATCATTCTTACCTTATCGCTGTTAATTCGGTTCGACCAAGTAATGAACTTGTTAATGATGGTATCATTGACAAATGTGAAATCTGTACAGCTGCCCAGCCAATTTGAAAGATCACGATACTCAGTATGTAAAAGAATACGATGATAGAGTTAGGACTATTAGCAAATCCTCCAAAAATCATAGGAAAACTAAATGTTACTAATACGGAGCCAATAATGTGCCAGATCTTTTTCTTGCAATAACGATCGACAAGAAAACCAAAGATCGGTGTTGTAAAAGCATCCACAATTTGGCCTTTAAAGTATAATGTTTGAAGTATTAGTTCTTATTATAAAAATATTTAAAATCTAACTTTTATTAATTATTCTATTGTTTACCTAATAATAATAGTGTCCCAGCCATTATTGGCTCCATTAGAGCAACTTTTTGAAGGTAAATTAAAGTATAAGAAAACCACATGGCTGCTGCCAAATCATTGAAAATATGTCCCAAAGCGTATGCCAATTTGGTTGACATAAATACTCTATTAGTTTCCGTAACAAATACTCCATTTTCCATTTTAATAGTTTTCTCCATTTTGTCTTTGGTTTACTTCTTTCACTTTTTTCTTTTTTAATACTTTATCAGTGTGCATACATCAGTTGCGACGCATAGAAACATTGAAAGAATTTAGCATCCTGATCATCATCTTGTTTCTTTTATTTGTACTAGAACAAACATTTAATTATAGAAGATAGAAAATGTGTGTCAATGTACATATCTTAATGAACACATCACGAAATAACAAATGATATTAACATAATTTATGATAATATTATTATCTCTTATGCAGCTGTTCGATGTACATCAAATTTAATAAAATAAATTAACGATATTAATTATTTAGCAAAAATTGTTTCTCAACAATGACTCATTGAATAACTTTTGTATACTATGTATTTAAAAGGTTTTCATTTCTAATTTAAAAGATACATATTGAAAGATAAACTTCAAGATTTAATTAATCGTAATTATTATAGAATTTAACTACAAGTTTTAATTTAAAAAGTTTTAATGAATTTCATGATAAGTTTTCCTTTCACTTGCAATATCAGCCTGAAGCTATTCTCCGTTTAAGGAAGTTGGCGTTTGAAACAATTTTATTTTTGCCTTCCAGTAAAAAAAAAGAAACCAATTTACAATGTAACTTGATGTAACATTCCTTGCTCCTGTTGCTTTTCATTTATGAAACACAATTCACACAATGACCGGAAATGTAATATTGAATTTCACATATATTATATATATATATGCTTGTACTACTATACAGTACAGTACTTACTTACTCGTATGTTAAGATTGATAGGTTTATTTTTTGTTTTCTCTTATCTTAGTATCGGTCATAACAACATAAACAATAAATACCATACTCGTCATTTCAAATTTCTTGAAACTATTAGAAATAAGATTATTAGGATGTTGATTTCAGAAATTAAATTATCTTCATATTTCAAATCACATTATTTTAACTGATTTTAATTTCCATCGAGAAACAAAATAAATAATTAATTAATAATATATCAAATAAATTTTTCTTAATTTGAAACAATTATTTAAATTAGTTCTATGTTGTTTTTCAAAAAAAAGAAAAAAAACAAAGAATGTAAACAAGTGAATAAATTAATTAAATATAAATTTAAATTATATTATAAACCGCGAGAGAGTGTATTGAAATAAATTTATTAAATGAATTTAATATTTACGATAATTATTTGAATTAATTTCTTGTTTTCAATGTGGAAAAGAAACAAAAAAAAAAAAAAGATAAAAGAAAACAAAGATAAATCAAATTTATTTTCTAAATTAAATATATATAGAATTTAGTGAGACATACGTAAGATAATGAAGAGATAAGTATCAGATATATAATATTCCTGATAGTGTATAGAAGATAATAATAGATTTTTCTAAAATAAGAAATAATCACTATTGTAGAAACTTATTAGACTTTTAAGAACATGTCAGGTTGAAAAACGACGAGCAACTGAACGTTGTTCGTTCGCCGTTTGCTTCGTCATAAAGCAAGGAGAAAGAAGATGAAGAAGAGAAGGGACGAAGATAGGGGCCGGGGGCAGTGGAGGAGAGAAGAGAGTGGAGGTGGAAGTAGGAGATGGAGAAGAAGAATTATAAAGTATAAACGTTTGTTCTGTCATTTTAAATTTGAAACTTGAAATTTCAGTGTTATTGTTGTTAGATCAAGATCAAAGAATTTTATTAATCTTATATTATGATATAGATAGAAAGTACTTATTTATAGGCATCTTGAATAGGAAGATAATTTAGAAAGAAGTAGATAAATAGATAGATTATTTAGATCATTTATAAAGTAATTGTATATATATATATGTATATTACAATAAGAAGTTTAATATCTTTGATTATATATATTTTTTTTTATAGTTTTCTATCTCCCTCTCTGTCTTTCGTTCTTTCTCGTACACTCTCTTACTCTTGCTTTCTTGCTGTGTTACTCTTTCTCTCTNTGCACACTTTATTTATACAATAGCTGGTCGAATAATACAACTAATCTTGAACGATAGTTATTTCCTTTTTTTAGTTATGCTAACAATCGTCAGCGACTAGAATAAGTTAGTTTTGCATTTTCTTTTTTTTTTTATACTTACATGTAAATATAGTTGATTAATAATGTTGCTGTACAACTCATATTTTCATTTTGGGTGACACTTCCTGTTTTGATTATATACACATCATTTTAGTTCAATTATAATAATGTTATCTTTTATGTAATAGAATAATATTATTCTGTTTGAGTCATTTTAATGACTG
Source organism: Polistes canadensis (assembly GCF_001313835.1). Taxonomy (NCBI): domain Eukaryota; kingdom Metazoa; phylum Arthropoda; class Insecta; order Hymenoptera; family Vespidae; genus Polistes; species Polistes canadensis. Next base: position 62,837 of record NW_014569608.1, read on the forward strand.
ATCATTTTTCTTTTTTTGCTTTTCTTATCTTATTTTTCTTTTTTCTGTTGGAACTGAAAGAAAATGTTTGTAGAATAGTTAATGGTAAAGAAATATCTTAGAACGTACGTACTTGTGGAATTAAAATGAAAACAATTTTGTATAAATTGTTATATTCAATTCAGTAATAAATATCAATTCAATTTGTTTTAACTATATGTGGAAGAATATTTAATAGAAAAAGAATTATTAAAATATATATATCAAAGTGATTTTGGAAAGATAATAGTCAATAAAAAAATCTATAAATAATAAAGGTTCTTAACAGGATATGAATCAGTTCAATTATAATATAGAAATGTGAGATGATCTTTTGCATAACAACACAAAGAATGTTACAAAGAATTTTCTAGAATAATACTTTCATTTATAGAGTTCTCGATACTAGAGACAGTTTTTATGGTTTAAGCTTCCTTCAGTATAAGCATGCAATATACATATATATACATTTATGTGGTTAACATATATACTCATCGTATTTATAAGAGTATATATATATGGGGTATGGAGAGACGGTAATCCGAGATTGAGAACATGAAACCGATGCCTTGGTAAGGAAGAGTACGAAGCAACAATCGATACTTAGTTTTTCTATGGTCTCTTTCGTTTCTCATCTCATTTACTTGAGTTCGTTAACATTTTGTAGGCCAGACATTTTCTATCTTTCTCTCTAACAAATATTACATTACTTTGATTTCTGTGTGTTACTATGTACAATTATATTTAATTATTCATGTATCCTATTTACTTATGAAATGGACCTGGCATGGAACAAACTGCATATAAAAAAAAAACAAGTATATTATTACATCTGTTAATTGTTAATTAGAAATTAGTTGTACGATAAATCCAAAAATAATCTATTATTTTTATTTTTCTATTATTATTTATAATTATTTAATTAGGCATGTGTGTATATATACATATATATTTTTTGTTTTTGTAATATTTTAAATTATTGTTATATTTTAAAGATAGATAATAACTCATAAATAAATATAATTATTAGAAAATAATTAAAATAAAATAGAGAAGTGTTTTAAAAATTAAATTTATTTAATTTAAAAATAGATTTCCTATTTTTATTATTTTTTTTGTCTTTTCTCCTTTTTGTTTCTTTTTATAACAAAAGTGTATATATCATTTACGTATTAATCTTGATACATTATACAAGATTTGACTAATAATAAGTTAATTATTCTACTTATTATATACAAAAATTAAAGTATGCATACTTATGTTTATGTATAAGAAATTCTAAAAATGAAATGACATTTTTATTTAAATGAAATAGAATTTTTTTTAGATTCATTCTTTGATCTGTAAATATATACGATCAATAATATCAATCATTGGAAGCTTGTATTATTTTGATATTATCCGAATAATATCTAATTATTCAGATTGTAAATTTTATGTTTGGTAAAAAAGAATACACATATAGTGTGTCTATTCACATTAAACTATTCTATTATTTTTTTACAATTCACTGTTTTCGTTTTAACCGAAGCTGAGTATTCCGTTCCTTCGAATTGTCTCAAATGTATCTGGAAAAAATAAATAAAAAATAATGAAAACATAATAAATATAAATAAATAAATAATAAAAATAATAAAATAATAATAATTATGGGGGGAAAAAAAAAAGAAATTGCATAAGGGATTTTTAATGTATTTAAATATACCTGTAAATGTAAATTGACTTCGGCTGATCGACTCAAATATGGAAAATTACCGCCATTTTTTAAATGAGCTAATTTAGCGTTTGGATAACATTTATACATTTCTTCTCTCACTGAATTTGATAATGCGTACTCGTCGAAGACGTCCATTATCGTTATTGGTAAATTACAAATTTTTTCCGGTTGAACGTAACAATTGACACAGTTCATAGTTAATCTCGACGCCAATTCCGGTTGATTTAAACTTTCCAACTAAAGAAGATCAACAGGACACAACACACATCAAGGATATAATAAAAAATAATACAGATATTTATGTTCTTTGTTTGTTAAAAATCTTTTCTTACTCTTTCGACCATAAAATCGATAGCTTCGATAATTTCTCCATCAACTTTCTCAGTTGTAAAATTTCCCATGACCATTTTTTTCAATACCAACGACGGCAAGATCCAAAAACTATAAATTTTCAAATATAAAATAAATATAGAAGAAGAAAAATAAATTAGAAAATTATTCGTTACATTTTTTTGGATTAATAATTTATAACAAATCAATTATTTTTTGGTTTGTTTAAATTGTACTTGTCGAATTGTATCGTGTATCAACTTACTTACACTGCAGCAGAATCGTTGTAACTAAACACAGAAGTGTCTGTAAATGTGTTACATAAAATTAACGAGGCTACTCTTGGGCAGTAAGCATTGACTTCGGTAAATTTCTGCGCTAAAAATCCACCTAAGAGAATAATCAGAAGAAAACAAAATGTTCTTTTTCTTTTTATTTTATTTTATTTTACGAGATTTTCATAACTACGTAGGATAAAAATAAGAAAGAAATTGATTAATTTATAATTGTATCATACGTTCATGAATTCTGACCTAACGAGGCTCCAAATAGATGGACCCTATCAAGTCCCATGTAATCCAAAAGTTTTCGAAACCCATCGCACCATTCTTTGACATTCCAGTATACCGGTGGTTCAGCCTAAATAATATTTTAACAAACAAAAAATAAAAAATAAATAGTATTCTTATTTGTGCAAGGAAAGATAATAAACGAAAGGGTACTAATTATATATTTTAAGTAATATGCATTATTTTAATTGCATTCTATTTATACTCATTTTCGACAGTCGATAAGATAGTACGTTTATGATAAAGCAGAAAAATAATTGAAAGGTAATTGTTCATTGTTTTATTGTATAAAAGTATTAAAAACTCACCGATATAACTCTGTAACCTTTAGCAGCTAGGCCTAATATTTGTTTATAAAAAACATCAGCAGTACCACTGACTGGAGGAAGACAAATGAGTGGACATTTAACAGTCTTTGGACTTGAATCGTAAATTTTCCATCCCTGCAAAAAAACAAATGATAGGTAACAGAAATGAGGAGAGACGAAAACAGGTAGTTTTACATCAGGATTATGACTTTAATAGCATGAATCATTTATGAAAGATAATCCTGATTTATATGAATATTAATATATGTGTTTCTCTTTTATATAATCAATGAATAATTGAACTTTAGAAAAAAAAATATCTAATAACAATAATAAATTTGTAATAATTATATAATTTAAGGTACTGTTTCTGTTATCATTTGTATGTGATTAAACATATAAAAAATGAATGTAAATTATTTAAAGAAAAATAATTGAAATATATTTACCTTAGTGCCATCTGCATCAACGACGATTTTTCTAAGAGGAACAGAACTTCGAAAGCTTTGATATTCTTGAGAACGAGACAGTTCACTGCACGAAGACATTTTTCCTATCTCCCACTCTTATATTTCTTTTTAATATTGTCACTTGTAAACGTTTATCGATACAACACGATATACATATATATAATATTGCGTTTATATTTGATATTTTAAACACAAAATTATGTTCGATGTATTACCATGATGGCAAAAATATGTTTAAAGATGTTATACAAAAGAAAACAAAAATCAAGATAAATTGATCGTAAGAAAAAGAAAGAAATAAAGAAAGATATAGAAGTGTGTTGCGTTGATTAATAATTCTTTGTATTAGGGGGATCCCCAAAAAAACATTTATACACACACACACACACAAACACCAACACTTTTTTTCAATAAGAGAAATTATTCTTAACACAGAATACGATTTAATATAATACTTTTCTTTGTATAATCTTATCGATTAATCGAAACTTCTTAATGATAAATTGTTTACGATAAAAAAATGACGAAATGATTTTAATCCGAATTTAGTTAGATTTAAAGGAAAAAACAAAAATCGATATAATAGAGGAAGAGAAAAAAAAAACGAAAAAGAAAATAATATGAAAAGAAAATAATCGAAGCTAACGCGACGATGGTTCATACTATACTCTTTCAACTGGGTTACCTTACCCCCCATCTTGTTGTAGCTTCTACCAGTTATTATATCCCTTCTTTTATAACGAACATGCGCAGTTTTCCTATTCGATTCGAGAGAGGAAGAGTGAGAGAGAGTAACACTTGTTGTGTTAGAGTTCATTCTCAGTCATCGTTGATCATTCGATCGGTATAAATTGTATTTTCTTTTTTTTTCCACCCGATTTTCTAATAAAAAATAACACCCAGAGTACATTTTCATAAGATTTTTGTTTATTAACAATTATTAATATGATTATAATAACTCGTTGAAAATATCTTATCTATTGATGTCTACTCTATCGACCTGCGGTATGGTAGAATTGATTAATTGTTTATTTAACAATATATTTTGTTATTCTTTATATTTTAAACTCTTTAATGTCTTACAATTTTGTAGAATATGATCAAATTGTTCGTGAAATGAATTCTATTTGATTTAGTACTGTTCATCAATTAAATAATATATTCGTGTATATCAAGAATAGATTTTGATATTATATTATTTCAGAATGTCGTAAATTTTTGTTTATTTGTTTATTGATACAAAAATTTAATCATTTAACAGTTACCTTTGTCGACCGACGTACAAACAGCGTTTTACCTTATCGACTGTAAGTGTTAAAACAATGTTTTTTATTCTAATTTAAATATACGATATATATATTTGTTTAATAATTATGATCATCGATGTATCTACATTTATTATAACATCAAACAATATTTCTTTATTTTAAATTTGAATATTTTAATCAAATATAAAATTACACACACACATATATATATATATATATATCAACAAATCATGATACCTTTATATGGAAAGAATAATAAAAAAGAAATAGGATAAAGTAACGAAAAAAAAAATAAACATGAAAATATTTGAAGTAGATTTGAAGTTGTTTGAGGGGTGGTTGGTGGGGAACGTAGCTCATTGCTCGTAGCTCGTAAAGAGGGTCGTAACCACCGTCTTTCTCGTGGAAGGGTGTGGCTCAGCCGGCAGGTACGTATCATCTACCTACAACCATAAGCGAGCTTCTATGTACTTGTGTAAGTACAACCGGGCAACACATCGGTTATCCATCGAACGACCGACTGCAAGATTAACGATCTAGGAACTTCAACGGTATTACTTTGGCCACGAGAACAGGGTACCACTTCTCCCCCTTTCTCCCCCTTTCTCTCAACCCTCAGCCCTCTTTCTCTCTCTCTCTCTCTTCCCCTTTTTACCATCCACTTTCTTTCTTTATTTCTTTCCTTCTTCTTCTTCATCTAATTTTTTTTCTCTCCCTACCCTTCCTCTCTATTTATTTTATCTCATATATCATCGAGTACATGCACCACTTCTTTTTATCTTTTTTTATTTGTTTTTTTTTAACTGCTTTAGAACAATTTAAATATCCATGTATTAGGTTGTTGTCCCATAAGTTCTTTCCCTACCACGCTATGTATACCTTCGAGCTGGCAATGTTTGTAGACACGCAGGCTTATCTATTGACATTGATTTCACTAGTCTCACAACTTTTTCAAAATACTTTTCGGTTGCTGACAAAATATCTTTTCAAATCTTTTTTTTTAAGATATCCAAAATAAGTATTTGCGGTATGTTATGGTTTATTGCTTTAAAAAAGGTAGTAGGTTTATATATAACACAGTAAATCAATCTTAAACAACAAATATATATTTTTTTATTGGATTAGTAGCCAACTTTGTAATTTTAGTATTCACCAACGTGGTAACACTGAACTATGTAAAAGTATAAAAACGTAGTTTAGTTTAATATATTTAGATATATAAAATAGTACAAATATAAGTATACATATATTATCATTATTATTTGATATCATTAATTTATCATACACATACATATACGTATAAATGTTATAATAAACTTATCGCAAAATAATGACTATTATCGACGTATACGTTAATTATACGAGGTAAACGATGTTAGTAATTAAAAGCTTTTTCCAAGTCATTAAGTCTGAAAACGTTGAAATTAATGCTCTGTTTAAAACCGAATTAATCATGTTCAAGGTATTCTCACTCACTCTCTCTCTTTCTCTCTCTATCTTTATCTTTTTTCATTCTTTCATTCTCTTTCTCTTTCTCTTTCTCGTATGGTCCATTATTATCGTCAGTGGCTGGCAAAATTAAACGAAATTCCACCGAACCTGAAACGTACGACTCTCTTTCTTTCTGCTTAAGTATCTTTACGTACGTATGTATTCACCATACTCACATATTCACCTCGTCGTTGCTTTTCGATGGTAAGGAGGGGCCGTACGTTTACCGAACAAAAAAAAAATAAAAAGAAATAAAAAGTAACATCTACCACCACCACCACCATCACCATCACCAACTTCTTTTCGTGAGTGACGGCTTCGCTAATATCTACCCTCGTAAAGAGAGAAGGAAAGTAAAAGAGAGAGAGAGAGAGCTTTAACTTTCTTTCAAATATCTTTCTTCTTTTTATTTTTTTGTCATTTCTTTAAACACATTTTGCGTTAAGTGTTATATTTATAAAAATCAATGAAATGATATAATATACCATTGTTAACGTTCATTATTTTATCGAACGATTGTTTAATACGTGTTTGATTCAAAATGAGATTTGTTTCTGTGTGTATATAATATTAATTTGTTTATTTCAGAAGAATACAGAGAAGTAATTGTACAGATGATGATGGGATGGGAAGGAAAAGAATATCAGTGGATCAAAAGAATAGGTAAAGATTAAAACAATTCGTTCCTAAGCACACACACACACAAACACACATGGGGATTTAATCTACGAGCGTGAAATATTTCGAATAGCTGACGTTTGCATTGCAAACCTTTTGCTGATCATTAATAACCGATACGACGGAATGTTCGGTTCTTGTTTCGTCCTAATTCGACGTATCAAATTGAACTCGTTAATCTTTTGCTTCTTTATATTATACAGATTGTTCAGGATTGTATTTTTTGATAAAATTCATTCCCCTTCCCCCCTTCTCGTAGAAATCATTTCGAAAATTCACTTCCCAACGAATCGTATTTCTTTCAACATTAATTGCACGTTATTAACAATCCATTGAAACACATAATTTTATCTTTTTCAATACTTTAACAAATCAGTGTAGTTATTTCATAGTTTAGTTTAATCATTTAACGAATCAATGTATTTCATTCAATACAAAATTGCATTAATTTGAATAATTTAATAAATATTATGTATTTTTTTTTCAGGTGTACAAGAGAGAAAGAGAGAATATGTAGATAAGTATTCTATATAAACGTAGTAAAGTAACCCCTAACTACTACTACTACTACTACAATGTAAAAATACTCGTGAATCTTACAACACCATCTATAAATACCTGTAATAAAGGGAACGATCATTAATCTTCGACAGTAATTTCGGTTCGCAGTGGCGACATTCGTCGTCTTCGTTGCTCTCCTTTCCATTTATCTATCTATCCTTCTCACACTCTTTTAAGTTTGTAGTAGTAGTTGTTGGTAATACTGATGATGGGTGATGGGTGATGGTGGTGGTGGTGGTGGTGGCTACGTTCCTGCACTTTCTAGGATAATTAATGATCCCGAAAGCGATCTGCTCACGGTTGTCTCGTTTCGGGACGATCGTTCTCTCCTCTCTTATCTTCTCACCCCATTTCTCTCTTTCTCGCTTTACTTTTACCACCACCACCACCACCACCAACGCCACCATCCCCTTCTTTGCTTCTTTTACCGCCCCTCATCGACTCCGCCCCTAAATTCTTTTTTCTTTTCTTTCTTCTCTCGTCTCGTTCTCTTATCTTTCACGAAGAGCAGCAACACGCTTTATTATTTCTTACATTTTTAACAGTTTATTTTATTGTATATTAAAATTTTGTTTGTTTTGTTTGTTCAATATATAATGTATTCACGTTTACTTATAATTTTTATTAGGATTTAAATATTGTTTCACATTTTTTTAATTGATTTATTATACATAGTTAAGAATATTAGTTTATTTTGTTGTTTTAAAATTCATTAAGTTTATTCAATACTGTGTATTGTATCTGTTTTGTTATACTAATCTAATCAACATTGTAGCAATCCAATTTCATTATGATACAGCAATTGTACAACGACATTTCTTCTATCATCAACATCACCACCCCTAACAGTAATAAAGATACAAAATACATCATTTAACCCTATGCACAAAATCCTATGAAAAACAGTTCTTTCATTTTCCTAAATATCACATATCCCAAATCCTAATTCCATTAATAGAACCTACAATAATCCAAAATATATAAAATCAATTATCCAAACATTGAAATACATGATTTTATTAAATAAACTTAAATGATCAACTTGAAGACGGTTAAGTAAGTATATATCTTTGAATATAATAAAGGAACGGCTTAAACACTTTCAGAAATAGAATTTACATAGCAGTGTCCAGGTGTGAAAAATCTACACCGTCTTTCTAACATCTTATTTTACCTTCTTCTTCTTCTTCTATCTAATTATCTGGTAAATGGGGACTATTGAACGGTTCATCACCTTTCCCTTTACACCCCTCACCTTCTTAACTCGCTCATCACTTTAGCCCTCATCTAACCACCCCTCTCTTTCCCTCTCTCTCTATCTCTGTAACTGTTCAACCAATAATAAACAAATATTTTCATGACAATCGAGGTGGTAAAGTAGGGCTGAAGACATTGTTTGGTATTATATTATTATCGACTCGGTTCATTCAGATCCGATGAATCTCTCTCTCTCTCTCTCTCTCTCTCTCTTTTATCTTCTTTTTTTTTTTTTTTATATTCCCGGTGTCTAACCGAATGAATACGGAAGCGTACGAAAGCTGGAATTTCCGGTTGACTCGGCACGCTAACGATGGGGTGGTTTAGCACTCGCTTTCCATGGGGACTATAAGACTTAAACGTTGCGAATTCTGTATACTATATATATATCTATATATTCTACTATATATATATATATGTGTATATATAAAGAGAGAGAGAGAGAGGGAGAGAACGCTGTATCTTTTTATCTTCTGTTCAATATCTATTGTCAAGCAACACAATCTGTTCCTCCTCGTCAAACAATTTGCACAATAATGGGGAACGTTCGACAACGAGGAAACAAATTAGCAGGAGAAGAACCGTTGTTGTTGGTGTTGTCGGTGATTTTAAGTTACTCGCGATACTTGGATGATGCTGTGAAATATTTTCTTCATGATTTGATCTATTTTATATTATTATATAATATTTTGTTTGGTTTTAAATCTTCATTTAGACATAACACTTATGATATTCGTAAAACGAACAGGGTTGACGAATAATTTATAAATGATTATATTTAAAATCGAAAAGTATTTCGTGTATGTATTAAAAAAGTCCGAAAAATAATAGGTAGAGAAGATTGAAGAAGAACAAGGGGTGGGGTGTTGGAGGAAGGAAGGAAATGAAGGTGAAGCATAAGGAGTAATTGGAAATTACCGTCCCAGATTCCCTTAGGCCGATTCCATGAACGGAAAACCATTCGACTCGTATATATATATATATCTTATGTTCTTGCATCAATATTTAATCGTGGCTAACAAGATGGCGGTGGTATGCACGCAGACGAGCTATAAAAGCGCGGGGAGCTGTAATACCTTTCCGTTTGCATGCTCAACAGATATATA
>NW_014569608.1:72634-114218 GCF_001313835.1 Polistes canadensis
AAAAAGAAGATAAAAGAGAGAGAGAGAGAGAGAGAATGGTATGGGGGAGCCTCAACATTGGATATATGAATAAACGGATGGTTGATGGACTTAAGTCCATACCTCTGCCTTTTTCCATTCAATTTAAAATTTCGAATAAGCGTTTGATGGATATAAGAAACGAATGCAGATACAATAAAAGATAAAAAAAGGAATAATAGTGGGAGGAGAATAACGTTGATCATTCGAATAAGATGACATGTTAAAGAACCAATAGATTTCAGTCTTTTTCCTCTCGACCAACAATTTCACTTTTTATTATTTTATATTCTCCTTCTTCCCATCTCTTTTCCCATCCCTCTTCGTCTTAGTATTGGCTGATACATTTTTCTTTGATTTTTCTTTAACTTTGAGATTCTTCTCTGACTCGGTTTTTACAGATAAAACAAATCTTTTCAATCTCAAATGAATTGCATTGAAATGTTTGAACTGTACACTTGGTACGCTGTATAATGTTATAATAATTAGTAATTTATTTGAATTAAATTATTATTATTATTATTATTATTATTATTGTGGGTATTACTTTTTTATCTGATTATTTATTTTTTGTTTCGTTTAATTTGTACAAATCAAAAGCAGATAAAAGTTATTAGTCTTATGTTAACTAAATATTAAAATTTAAAATGATAAATAAAGTTCCATGGAGACCATTTTCTTCTAGAGGAATCCATTTTCAAAGGTTTTGTGTAGTATTCTTCTCCATCCTTTTTTATCCCACCTATTTCACTCCCTTCATTCCCCTTCTCGATAAGTTTTTTTTGTACTACCTGAGTTTTGGGTAGAACAGCAAACAATATGGGTCACACCCTACTTTTAAATCGGCTTTTATTAATAATTAAATCTTATAATACAGCTACAGAGATTTTTAAATATTTTATAAATATTTTTTTGACATTTTTTAGACATTTTTTAGACATTTTTTAGCATATATCTAAAAGTTTTATTGAAAAACACGACTATAAAAATCGTTAAATCTTATTTTAACATTGTACAACGTGTGTACAATAATTCGATGAAGAAAAATGAAACGCATTTGATAAAACTGGTGCATTAAATAATCAACGATGTTTCATTATGTTTATCCTTTTTCATTTGTTAATCCAAATTTTGTAATATGTTTAAATTAATTAATAAATAAGTAGTGGTTCGATCTAATCCGATATGCATATAATAAACGTGATTAAATCTTATAACAAAAAATATTAATAATTTATTTTACTTTGACTTTTTTATTGTCAATATATATCTTATTTCTTTTCCAACATCTTCCGACTATAGTAATCCACTTGGCTACAGCAAGCTCTACCTTGAATAACCTCAGCATAATTCTTTCCCCCTCCACATACATATCTTCTAAGTCAATTCTGAACCTTAGCAGGTTCAGCGTAAAAAATGGAGATCATTCGTGCTTCGATCCCGCATCAGCCCAGTCAATCTTCTCCGGCATCGAAATTGAAAATCATTTTGATTCTTTACATCAAACCTGTATTTTTTCACACAGTCATTTAGTTTCATATTTAATCATTTTTTTTCGTATTATCAAACGATTGAATTTCATTGTTTCTATTTTACACCGATTTAATTATTTCAATCAATTGACTGTTTGTTCCATTATTTAACATCGACCATCTTTATTCGTTTCACCATCAGCGGATTCCCGTAAGTAAACATATTTTTTATATTAATTATATTAATTTTTATTTCTTATCTTTATTTGTGTATCTCTGTGATAATTTTCGTTTTATTGACGCAAAAAAATGCGTCCCATTGTGTATACACCTATTTTTATGTTCGTATTCGTGCGTTCTTTTTTTCGGTTTCCCTTAGTTTGTATTGATTCGATTATTATATCATTTATTCGAACCCGCGAATATTCGTTATTTCATCATCTCTATCATTTTCTGTCAATACCCATTTCCCTCAACACTTTAACTAAATTCTCTTCCTGATTTTTTGAGGGCTTACCGTTCGTTGTCGTTCTCATTTCCTGCATCACGCATAGTTTTGGCCATCTTGGTTTCCTCCGTCCAAAAAATTCTTAATATTATTTTAATTCAAACATCAAATATCTGTTTAAACGTTTGTGTTATATAGTTTTTATTTAAATTAACGTTTTTCTCCAATGTGTTTCGATTATAAAATATTGAATTTATTCGACTAATTCTGTCCGTTCTTTTTTTTTTCTGTTTGAATTTATACGTTGACCCTGTTATATTGGTAACGCGTAAAGGAAAATGTCTGTTTTTTCGAGATCAGTTGTGGCAACCGTTGGCAAGATAAAAGAATCTATAAAAAAGAATGTAACTTTATTTTAATCAATATAAATGATTATTTTATTTATTTAGGAACACTTTTCCCTATCCGAAATTTTACATCAACGATATATCGTTGGATGGACAAACATTTCTATCAATTTTTCCCTAATCTCATATTTTTTTCTTTTGTTTGCATTCATTCTTTACCCTCTTAAAAAAGATGCAGTTATTTTCAACGTTAAAAGCATTAGTCATAATCGTTTTAGGTATTTTTCTTCTAATTTGACCTAACCTTATCGTATTTATCATTGATCGGGGGCTTCACGTCACATAAATTCGGATTCCATTAGGTTTTTCTTCTGACATTATTTCATTTTTCAAAAATTTCGATTGATCTTCCAGAAAATATTTCAACGTGTTAGTTTAAACTTGAATCGAATAAACAATATATATACGTAGATGCACAGATAATAGAAATAAGCGTGCAATTTAGGTTTATGCGTGTGGCGTTTACTTTTAAAAAGAAATCATCGTAATCGCATTAAATTGAAGTACAATTACTCCTCCCCCCACCCTTCTTTTTTTCTTCTTCTTCAAACCAACAGGACAGGTGTTTTTCTTCGAAAATACTCCAAAAGAATAAATTTACTCTCCCTTCATTCTCCATTCTTCTATCCTTTTCTTTCTCGTTGGAGAATTCGTTAGGTGCGTATGTATGGCCCGCATCGTGCATTTTTCCTATCTTCATCGGAAGTTCAAAGATAATATTTTGCATTTTAAACGACACTTTTTATCTCTTTCACTATTTACAAATTCAAAATACCGATTACATTTATTATTTCACTTTAATTTCATTTATTCAACGTTTCTCTGTTATATTGAATTGCATGAAAACTTCACTTTGTCATTTCTTTTAATAAGTTCCGAATAATTTATCTTTTAACGCATTCCCTTTAATTAATCGTAAAAATTATGATTTATAATAGGTTAATATATTATTATTTTTATATTATATAAAATTCGTATTGATTTATTATTAATTGTACACACAGATTCCTTACTCGTATTCCTCTGTTTTCTTTGATTTAATTCTGCGATATTATCTCGTACAATTCATTGTATTGTTATTTCGTAACTCGTGACTCAATACATAAATTTTGTTTACTTAACACTAGAGGTCTTCGTGGCTCAGTGGTTAGAGCGGTCTTTCGGTGTGCGAAACATCCGAGGTTCGAGTCCTCGAACTTCACATTAGATTTCATAATCAACAAAAAAAGGGTCCAATTTTATCCGAAAAAAGTTCATCGAACGAACAAACAATTAAAGGTTTGCGTCAGGGGGACATTAACACCAGTTCCCAAAAACGAACTATTCGGCTTAAAATTCGTATTCCTTGGTTTGATTATGGTCTGTGAGGTTTTTTAAGTTCAATAGGTTAGAGAATTCGCTCCCCGGAAGAATCAACACACGAAGACCGTTTTTTTTGGGTTAAATTATAAAATCTCATTTTTGGGATTTCTTTTTTACATTTATATGTCCTACTACTTTTTTATCTCTCGAATTTTATATTATTTAATTCAATCCTATTGAATTGCATTTTTTGTTTTGAAATTCTTTTTAATTCAATAAATATTGGATTAAATTATTGTCGTTTGAAAAAAAATAAAGTCAAGCAAGTAACGTGACCCGTTTGAAGAAACAAATGACAAAAATCGTGTGTCGTTGATACCAAAAATTCTTGGTAGTATCGAAGAAATATGAGAAGGTGTTACTAAGAACTGGATTTTCTATGATCTACGTTTTTCTACGTCCTTCTTAGAACGGTATACTATTTCTTTAGCATTCAACAGACTTCTTTTTGATTTCCCCTGTGGTCCCTTTATTATACGACTTCCATAGTCTTCACCTTTTCGATTTCTTTTATTCCTTCCACATCAAACGAATAATAAATATCATTTCTATCTGTATTCTATTGTCGCGGGTGATATAAAAAAGAAAATCGTATGAAATAATCGGGGCCTTAAGGTTGGGTGCATCAGAGGGGAAGGAAAAAGAAGAAGAAGAAGCAAATCTCAGATACATCTTATAAAAATGTAAAATATCCAACAGTTTAATAAATCCAACGATTATCGATAAGTCTTATTGTTAAACAAAATTTCCTTGTTCTCGGTATGATCTCTTTGTAAAGATAACAAAAAAGGAAAGAAAAAAAAAATAAAATAAAAACCAATAGAAAATAAAATGATTGGTTTAAGCAGAAGAAGGGTTATACGCGTAAGATATCGGGAAACGCGTTACGATTGGATGTAGGAAAGAAAATTGGAGTAGGATAATCTTGATAGTATCCAATACAAGGAGTGAATTCTCGGCCTGGTAGATAGAATAGGCGTGGTATCAAATCCATGTGGCCACGCCCACAATGAGTGTCTCAGAGTAGCCGGTTAGCAGTTAAAACCAGTGGTGGGGGTAAAGTCCGTCCACTTGAACGTTCCCCGAGACTCGAACGCGCGCGCTTGGGTCAGATCGCAAGAGGACGCGGTGCGCGCGCGTCATCAGTCCTCTCCTGCTTCGATAATACAACGTGTGTTTTATAATAGTTTCACATTTGTTATTTCAAATATATAAATATCAAAATATATTATATAAATATATATAAACGCGCGTTATAATATGATCGATCACACATCACGATAAATGAATACGCGCGCTAACGAATTATAATATTCGATTTGAACGAACGAACGAACAAAAAAAGAAAAAAACAAAACACACGCGAAAATCGATCGAAGTTTAAACTGAAGTTTTTACGCGCGTTGACGAAAAAAAAAAAAGCAGGATAAACGAGCAGCAAATAAATAAATAAAATCAAATAAATAAATCTATCCATGCGATACGATTCGTAACAAAGTTTTTATGTCGAAGAAACGAACAAACAAAATATAATGGAAGACATTTGAAAAAAAAAATATGATTAATTACTTAATTAATAAAAATAATAATAATAATAAATAACTCTGTAATAAGAGAAGAAAATCATGTACGTGGTGTAAACGATAAAGTGGAGAAGAATTTTGGCAGAAAAAGAAAAGAAAAAGGACACAAAAATATAAGAAAGATATAAAGGTGGGGGACGAGAAAAAAAAAAAGCGATAAGAGTGGTTATAGTGTCATCGTCGTCGTGTTTGGTTATCCCTACCTTTTCCATTCCTTCTTTTTTCTTCTTCTTTTTCTAAATCTGCCCTCATCCTTACTATCTATCTTCTCCTCCCCTCCCTTGATCTCTTTCTGGATTATCTATCTCTTTCTTATTTTCCCGAGAGGGATTTCTTTTCGAGTAGGGATCGTTGAAAATTTTCTGTCAGTCTCTCCGTCGACGGCACGGTGTTGATATAATTCGTGGTACGTTGATCCATACTTGGTGTGACGTTTTTTTATCCTCCCGCGCCCAACCCCCCCACTACCCTCCAATTGATTTGATTTTATATACATTTATATATTGAATTTTTCTTTTGGTGTAAACCTACCCCCTCGCCCCTCTAACAACTCATCGTTCACATTGACTCGTACAAACTTTATCTCTCGTTCATTGATATTTTATTTGATTATTTTTCTTATTTTTTTTTTTTTTAATATTTCTCATTTTAAAATCTGAATATCTCTTCGATTATATCGAATTTATATGCGAAAAGTTAACGTGCAATTGCTACGCAACGAAGTTTAAACGTGATTTACTAGTGCAATAATTAAAACGAGTTTCGGTGTGTTAAAATCTTATGAACACGACGACGCGTATATATGTTCTCGATTAAAAATAATATGAAAGTAATTATTTAAAAAGAAATACAACAATATTTTATCGGGCGTGTTGGACTAACGATACGATTGATAAAGAACAATACATAAATATATTGCAAACAAACGGGGAGACTTATTACAATTGCGAAAATATTTTCGAATCATAAAAAATTAAGATCCTTAGAATTTCTTAACAATTGGATAACTCTATGATTATCAGTGATATATTATATAACTCTTATTTATCGTTAAATTATAAACAATTCGTGTTTCTTTTTATTATTATTTTTNTTCTTTTTCTGCCAAAATTCTTCTCCACTTTATCGTTTACACCACGTACATGATTTTCTTCTCTTATTACAGAGTTATTTATTATTATTATTATTATTACACAATACATATATATATTATAATTTATTTAATAAAATTATATCAATATATTTAATACGTGAACGATCGTGATTGACAGAAGACAAATAAAACAAAATGAAAAAGTATATTGACTTATAGAAACAAGAAACAGGACACGTCTAAAAAAAAAACGCTCAATACGAATGCATATCTAAAAAAACAAAATAAAATAAAATAAAGTAAAATTAAATAAAATAAAAATAGGTGTATAACATTTAAAATATAAAAATATATTCGTTTATTATAATAAATAAATATATATATATATATATATGCATATATATGTATATTATATACATATAATAAAATTGTTGTTACACAATAAGTGATAAAATTAAAAGATTAAAAAGAAAGTGCAAGAAATTAATCGATTATTATTATATTTTGATTGTGTGTTTGTCCTATGCGACAGAAGGGGGATCTTAAACGACTGATCCGCAAGTTGAACAATTTCAACTTCGTTTTCAACATTGGACGGCCCGAGTGCCGA
This sequence comes from Polistes canadensis, assembly GCF_001313835.1. NCBI lineage: Eukaryota > Metazoa > Arthropoda > Insecta > Hymenoptera > Vespidae > Polistes > Polistes canadensis. The sequence continues at coordinate 79,628 of NW_014569608.1, forward strand.
ATAAAATATCAAAATTCGGGTTAAGAATAAAGATCCGTTACCATCGTACGCGATGGAGATGAGCGACGATTATCAGGACATGGTTAATCCAGGTGGAGGGATGGCAAATCTACAACCCATGGGGGAACACCATCAGCAAACGCCTGAAAGCTCACCGGTAAGTGATAACCCATAGACACACACTACAAGTGTTTTTTTCTTTCTATTATCTTATTGCTTTGTATGTCTTGTTTTTTTCTAACCCACCCCCGCCCCACCCCCACTCCCCTTCTTACCCATTTTAGTTTCCAACATTTGTACTTTTCGCTTATTTATTCTGTTTTTTTTTTCTTCTTCTTGTTATTTTTAGTTTATTTCGCATCATTAGTAGATAAATTGTTCTTTTAATCTTAGTTTATATATATATATGTATTCGCGTTTTGTGAAATATATTTATTTTTCTCGCATTTATACGTGCTTTTTTCCTTTTTTTTTTTCGGTCTCTTTTTTCTTTCCCCCTTTTTTTTTTTTAACCGCGTTCACACTTGGGGCAAGAAAAAAAAAGTGTATCAGAGGTAATCGAATTGTTTGTTTTATTTCGTAGATCATTTTGTTTTGTTATTCTTTTTCTTTTCTTTTTTTTTTTTTTTTTTTAATAGCATCTTTTGTAAATATTCCAAGTAATCAAATTTGTATGCGATCGTTCATCGAATAATATTACTTTGATATAAATTGAAATACAATACGTAAGAAACGTAGTTTTATTCAATGCTTTGTATGTGTTTATTAAAAAAAAAAAAAAACCATGAAAGTACTTGCAGCCAATTGTGAAATACAATTTGAAGAAGTCACGCTATTTCATATTCTTTTTTATATAATTCGATATATAAATAATTAAATAATTGTATACGAACTTTTGTAACTATTAATCTGATTATTATACATACGTATAATGCAATTTGATTGCAATTTTCAGGGTCAATTTAATACAAAGCATTTGAATTTTCCAGATTTTATTTGAAAACAATTTACACATATTTCATCATATATATATATAGAAATGAATTTGTTTTATTCTTGTTTTCTTATTATTTATCTTTACCGATTTTTCTTTCATTGAATTTTATTTATCATATCCTTGTCATCTTCTTTTCTTTATTCATATCCATTCTTTTATTTAGTCATCTCTTCTATTGTTATTATTATTAATATTATTCATGTAGAGTAATATCTCTTTAGAATAAACAAAACGGTATTGGGGAGGATCAGAAATAATATCTGACAATAAGATTAAGTAATTTATATATCTGAATTATATTTAGTTAGTTTTAGCAAAACGTTTGATGCATTGGTAATGGTGTGGTTATGGATGGTGATATGATGGTGATGGTGATGGTGGTGTGTTGCCTTTTTTGTTTAAGATTATCGCATTACGATTGCAAAGTTTGATTCTAAGAATTTTAATATTTATAAGTATAGTGCCGAATTTTCTCGTAGGCTTTTTTTTGTTTCTTTTTCCTTTCTTTTTTCTTGTTTCTTCTTCTCCTCTCTATCTTATATACAAGTGTAGAAAAAATTTATTTATACAGATATTTGTGTGTGTTTTAATAATAATAATACATTCGCACGCATTCAATTTTGTTTTCTTTCGTTTAATTTTTCTTTTTACAGGATGAGTCATTTAAGTAACACATTCAATTTTACAATTGTGATTACTTTTTCAAATAATTCTTTATATATATCAAATAATGGGGGGGGGGAATTAATTAAAAAAAAATTAGTTAATTAATTATATTTGATATACATTACTTTTGTATATATGATCAAACGACGTTAGTTGGAAATATATTTCTTCTTTCAATGAATGGTTGACAAATAATTTAAGTATCGCATTTAGGTGAATCACCCATGTTTGTGTGTATCTTTTATGTATTAGGTATGTTAACAATGTGTCATGTGACAGCCCAATTGGCAAACTAAAAGCTTTTCCTCCCATGAATAATTTCATTTAATGTGTGAAAGTGTTCTTGCCAAAAGGAATTCTCTTTTTCTACCTTTCTTATTCGTTGACCAGTTAAAACTTTTAAAGGAATGCTTAAAAAACAATGTATTATTCTCGTATTAAATATTTATTACGAATATATTCAATTAATTCTGATTAATAAATCAGTAAATTGATGAATACCGAAATAACAAATTACAGAGGAAGAGAGAAAGAATATGTTAATAAATAAATAATTATTTTAGACAAGGAAAGAAAAAAAAACCAAATATAAAATTACCTTTCATTCGATTTCATTTCAATAAAGGAAATTATTATACGACTCTCAAAAGGATAGTAATAAATAAAATTCAAATTAAATAGGAAAGAATGAGTTACTACTTTTTTTTCTGCTTTTTTTTTTTTTTGAGTTAGAAATATACGAATAATAAATGAATAGAAATTATGAGAAATTAGGTAGAGATTTTTCTTCTCTCTCCTATTTTCTTTTTCCTTTCTTTCTTTCTTCTTCTTCTTCTTCTTCTTCTTCTTCTTTAATTTTATTAGAAATATTTTCCGACAATGATTGGAGGAGGATGCACGTCAGCTTGTGTTTCGTGCAACCAGAGAAAATAATAATCGGCCATTAATAACGGCAATTTTGTAATTGTAGGTGTATATACATATATATGTATGATTTAGTAAATACATATATATATATTACATACGTATGAAATCAGAAACGACACGAAAGTACACGAGAATTCAAGAAAGTGTACTTACACGATATAATATCGCGAGAAAAACGAGTCAGGCGATTATTATTATAGTATAGTATATATAAATAAATATATATATATATATTCTACACCTTTCTTTTTTCTTTCGATCTTTCTTAAGAACTTTCCTGATGTTTACATTTTTTCGCATCATTTTTTTCGCTAAGTTGTTTTGATTCCTTTCCATTTTTTCTCCATTGCTCTCTTTTCTATCGATTCCTCAAATGTATTCTATTGACAGAAAAAATTCTCATCCTTTTTTTTTCGATAAAAGATTATACGTATTTTTAGAAAAATAATAATTTATAAAATATATTTTTTACTCGTAAGGTCGTTTCGTTTAAGTATCAACGAAAATAATTGCGTCTTATGTTAGATTTTTTAACAACACCTTCTTCTCTCTCACGTTTCTTTCTTTCTTTCTTTTTTTTTTTTCTGATTCCTAAGTTTTTGTAACAACCGATGTTATTTACGCGTTTCATTCTTATTTTGCCACTGTTTTTTTTTTCTGTTCTTTTTGTTTACATTATAAACAAATCTTTTCCGAGATCAATCTCTCGTACGATTAATTTATTGAGAAAAAAAAAAACAAACAAGCTCTTGATTATTAATAATTAATATAATTTCCATACGAGAAAAATAAAATAGAAGATTAATAATAAAGAAGAAAAATCCTTTCGTAGCAAATAAAAAAGAATACTTGGAAGAGAGTTGTTTTTTTTTTCTCTTTTTTTTTTTTTCCTATAATCATTAGATTCCTTTAGATTAATAAGACATTTCCGAACGTCATTGATCTTATTTACTCTAAAATGACGTAACACATATATAGAAGATGGTTGTGTGTTACGAAGGTGATAAATCAATACTTTATACGATCGATGAAATTTGCTTTTCTATTTGGCGAGAAACCTGTGACGTCATCCAAATATCATACACACGCATTCCACATACACGTTTACAACTATGCATACGTAGGATACATATATCCATCCCATTACAACCTCCCTCCTCCACCCCCTGGTTTCGTTTCGTTTCTAATTTTGGCAGGAACAAACATTGCATAGGTTGATTATATTCCTAAGTATATAATCACATTCATAGAAATTTTTACTCACCATTTATACACGCGTTTACGTATACACATAAGTGTATGTATGTGTGTGTGTACGTAAGTACAAGGTGTCCCTGTTAGTTTTTTTCTGTTTCCTTACTTTGTTCTTTTTCTTTCTCTTTCGTTAAATTTTTACTTTGATTTACCATAAGTAACAATCGAATGTTTCTTTCTTTTCTTTCACTTTTTTTTCTGATTTTTTTTTTAGGAACAATTGAATTTTTTTACACTCGTAGAAAGTGTCCTTTATAAATGAGACAAATGTTACTTCAATAAAAAGTAACTAAAGATAAAAAATACATATGGGTTTCTCGTACTATGGTCTCCCATAGTTTTATTATATCTTTTACCATAGTTATGTGGAGATATAAAATACGTAACAGATAGAAATCCTGACGAGAATTTCAGGACGAATGTCATCACGAAACAATCAATGAAATATTTCTCGTAATTTGTAAATTTTTATTATTTCTTTTTAACTTTTCAAAAAAAAGGGTCCTTCAGAAAAAAGATAAAATGTATTATTTAAAAAAATACAATGGCATTTTTTTTTTTATATATATTACGATCTCGTCGTCCCATAGTGTACGGTGTTCAATAAAAATCATTCGGAATGTATCTAAAAAAAATGTGAAATCTTGTTAAATTTTTTAAATGTCCTTGACAAAGATATAAATATATATAAAAAAACTAGTGTTCGAAAAATGTAGGAAAAATTAGCAACGGTATTTCACGAAGTATGGTGGTCCCATAGGAAGATTATTATCTTTCGGTTGAAACGTGCAGCTTGGATGCAGACGGTAAAGACTAACATAACAGGGGCCCACCTTCTATCTTTCTCTTACACACTTAAACACTTACATACACACATAAATACATACAGACACACACTTACAATCCTGCGGAGTTACGAATTATTACTTGGCCGTTTTACGATAGCCCTATAAAAATCTCATAATTAGATTTCGGAGCTAATATCCTGAAGCGGGGCCCGAACCTTGGGCCGGTCCCAAAATTGCGAACGCCAATCTCTTCTCCTTTCTTATCTTCTCTTTTCTTTTTTTTTCTTTTTTTTTCTTTTTTTATTTATCTCTCTCTTTCTTCCTTGTTTTTGTTCCTGTTTTTACGTGGTTGGATGCATCCCTAATAATCGAATTGTAGTAGAACGGTTGGTTCGAACATAATCTTCCATCTTTATTTTTATTTTATATCATAGCTTGACGTAATTAGATCGATGGTTTAAATTAAGATTTCGATTATTTTTAAATAAAAAAATATCGAAGATATCATAATTTGTATATAAAAATTAATTCCAACCCCGTCTCTCCCATGAAATATTAAATAACATTAATCAATTTCAATGAATTTTTTTTACGATTCAGAGAGAAATACTCCCCCTTTAGATTGTTATTAATTATTTTCTCTCTTTTTGTAAACGTTCGATATTATTTTTCAAAGTTCTAATATATGTACATCTGAGAACACTGTTGAATTTCTTTTTTAAATTATATTTGTTCATGAGGTTAATTCCAAGAAACATTTTTATCTTTTTATCAATCTGTTGATTTAACAATCAGTCCTAATATATATTTTCATACCAACAATATTCTTATATACGAATTTCTTCTTCTTCTTCTACTTCTTTGGTCATAGCACGGTGACAGCACTAGTTCCTGCACGATCATTAGGTCAAGCAGCGTTTTTAGGAATACCGTGTACTGTTGACGCCAAGATTCTCCGCCTAAGTTAACATCTAGAGTTGATCCCAAGCCCAAATAAAAAAGTGAGGGTTCAGGGTGGGCCTAGCTAACAACCTACCCTCGGTATAAACAATAAATCGTTCCTAGAAATAGCAATAAAAAAAGGTATTTATAACAGGAACAAAGTATCCCAATAAAAAGAGAAAGGTATACAAATTTAATTGTACAAATGTTATAGTAATTTATTAAATAAAATAGAATAGTGTCAGAAAAAGGGTACGTGGAAGTTAGGGAAGGGGGTGGATAGATGAAGCAAAGTGAATCAAAGTGCGCGCGCGCGCGCGCAAACTCAAACGCGTACTTACTCCCCCCGTTCGCGAATTAGGAAGAGAAAGAGTGAGAAGGTTGAGAGGAAAAGGGTGGTAGTGATGGTGGTGGTGGTATTGAAGTATTATAAGAGAAAGTGGGGGTGGAAAGGAGTAGTTAGGTGGGGGAGAAATCAGGGTCTTTTGCTTAACACACATCGCGAAAAGGAAAAAGGGGGAGCGAATGAAACGTTGGGAGAAAAAAAAAGCTCCCACTAGAGTGGATCCTGATTGGTCCGTTTCGCGGAGCCTGTTGGGGCCGCCGCGCCGCCTCCGGTCACGCCTGCGGTCTCCCACCGATTTATATTTTTATATATATGTGTGGGGAATATTTTAATAATATTATTAGTATTATTTTATATTTCATTGTGTCGTATCACATACGTTGATCTATCTTTGATAATCATTTTTCTTCGATTTATTCTTAATGTTATTTCATTTTATTTTCAGTTATTATTATTATTGGTTATCGTTATCATTCTTATTGTTTAAAACTGATTTTAATTAATTATATCTATAATGATTTATATTATTAGTTTAATGTATGGAACAGTAATGGAATATACACGGTGTCTCCTATACTTGTTTTATTTTTTTCTGCAACATTTTAATAAAAAATAAATAATAAATTGTTTGATATATAATTAGGTTATTGTTTTGTAATATTTAGGATTAGAAGGTTTGAATAAAGGAAAATAAAATGATGGAATTAATATTAGAGATATATATTATAATGATGCAAATGAAAATGTAACTATTAAAATTTGTATTCATCGAGCATGCGGAAATCCGTATTGCGGATTCTCTACTTTCACCAGGGTCTTTAATACCCCTCAGAATATAATGCCTTCATTCTGTAGATGATAGACATGTAACGATTTAACAGTCAACATGTTGATGCGTGTAATAAAAGAGGACAATAATCTTCTCGAAAGTTTCCACTTGTCTTTTTCTCTCTTTTTCATTTTTATAGACCCGTATAAATATATATATTCAAATGTCGAACGATTATTATACCTAATAAAAGTTGTTATAATGATATTATCGAAAAAAATGTTATTCGTATAAAGATCAATTGCTTTTTAGTTCCTGCCCCCAAACGATAAAACAAGTTTATAATAAAATCATTGAATTTTTAAGTTAGAATAGGTTGCTTGAAAAAACAAATTGATTTATTATTAATATTAATTGTAATGCATTTAAAAGTATATATATTTATATGTATGTGTACGATGTACAGATAGATATAAATATTATATATTTCTTCGAAAATAATGGCAGCGCCATTTTTGTTCTCAATAAGTCATTACTAATCGTTGATTTTTTGTCGAGATATTGACGGACATTCTGTCAATATTTATACATATATATATATATATATATATATATTTGTTTCGTTGTGTATTTTATGGATATCTTTTTTTTTTTTTATATTCTCTGTGTTTTATATATATATATGTGTATGTGTGAGTTACTAGTATATGAAATATGTATTTCCAACAAACCATTTGTAATTGCTTGCAAAGTATTCGTCGACTATGACGATTATCGATCGACTTAGGTGAATATAGGTGTTGCACGAACTGGCACGCGATCTTTTACTATGTTCGTGATATATATACTGAACATTATTTACTATACTTATATAGGATATACTTATAGTATATTACAATACTTCAAATAATATTCTAACAAAATATTTTACCTATAAATATGTTAACGTGTATAATTAAAACACGTTTTTTTTTCTTAATTTTATTCATTCCTTATGAATATTTTCAAATTAATCTAAATATATATACTTCTTTTTGTATTGGATAGTAGATTAATGAATTATATACATTTGTTGACTTTTATTATACTTGAGATTTCTTAGAAATGTTAATAATGCATTACTATTGAATCAAACTATATTGAAAAGTATTATTTAATATACAATCTTGTTAATAAAATAATTAAATGATATTTTACAAATATATAGGAAGAGAAGAAGAAGAAGAAGACAATCTTCTTTTTCAATAATAAACTCATATGAAATAATACGTACTGGGTTAGACAAAAAAAATAGAAAATACGAGGAAATATAAAAGGAAATACACACACACAGACACACAAAAAAAAAGAAATAGAAAAAGGAAAAAATAATAGAGCGAAACGAGCGGTATACAACAATGACGTTTCTAATTACGGTTAATCGTTTCCCTACATTATCGCTTTTATTATTACCAAGGCGACATAGCTGTCGTTAATCGTCAAACACATATATATAAATATATACACATATACATAAATGCTTGCACAAATGCATACACACATTAATACAAATAAATATATATATATATATATATTTAGATGTATATGTATCAACTAAACGTATTATTATATTATTCACCAATAATGCAGTATATATATATAACATAGTAAGAATTTAATCGTTCACATGAATTTGTTTCATATTTTCGTGTTAGGTGTTTATAAATGTGTATGTATCTGTAGACGCGTGCAGGAGTCCAAGTTGAAATTGAGGTTTATAGTTACATTCGCTATAAGACTTTCTTGCTACCGGCACAATGTAATATTTATAGCTGGTCATTTCGTAACTTTAAGGTTCGTTAGTATAGCTTATGAATTTTCTTGAAATGTTTGATAATTGTTAGGCTTGTATCTCTTATAAAAGATTTAGATTAGATTTTTCTTTCGTAATTTGTACATGTTAAGATTAATGTTTAAACGATTTTAATTGGATGTATTAAAATTATTGTAGAAATACTTTAGGGAATGATTAAGATAAAACAAGAATGATATAATATTTTAAATTATATTCTGATAAATTATCACTAATATTTTAAGTTTGGTAGACTAAGATTATATTACACAATACTATCAAAATCATTAGGATACCAGCTAGAAACAAATGATATTAATAGTTTAAATGTTCAATTATTAAGATTATAAAACTATTAGATGACAAACAACTCTCATTATGGAATGATTAATAATAAATAATTTGTAGGAATGATTAGATCTTGTATTTTATAATTTAAAACTATAGAACACATTAATAGTTTTCTATCTTTATATTTCTTCTACCTGTTGACTATTGTGTCACATATTATCTTTTATTTATTAGTTTTAATTCGTTTCATTTCATCTTTATTCTTTTTCTAATTAAAGATCATAACTAACCCAAGTAAAATACACTATTTTAGCATTGTATCTATGCATTTAAATTTAATTTTCTAATAATAAACAATATAAAGATTTCTTTTAAACAATGTCTTCTTCGCAGTGTGATTTCATGTAATTATTATGCGCATAGAATGCAGCCGCAGTTATAAGGAATAAGTAAGATATGAATCTTTTAAAAGATAAAATAATAATATTGTTTCTAAAAGAACCATAAGATTTGTTATAATTCTCTAGAAAAATATTTATTCAAAGAATTAGAAAACTTATTCTCTTCGCATAGATGATCAATCATTTTACTAATAGAGAGAGCGCATTATTTTCAACAACAATAAGAAAAAGTTGACGATACTGAAATCATGAAAGATTTTGGAAGACACCGTCTTCTTTTTATTCACACTGGGGAAGAAACCATGTGCATTAATATTTTATCAAAAGAATTGAAAAATRAATGCATCTTAGTTATTTATAAATTATTTTCTACAATAATTCTTATTAAACTATAATGCAGAGAAGTGTAATGCTTATTACTATCATTATAAAAATGTATCTAAAAGAAAGTATCCATCACAAACAAACGTGGAACATTATAAGGCATATAGGCTGTGAAAGAAAATGTTTTGGTTATATTAATTAAATTTAATCATTTCATTTAGAAGTGTTGAGGGAAAGATTCTAACTATCAGAAATTATTGTAGTTGTTAAATATTGAAACAAAATCAAATAGGAAACTTGTTCTCATAAACTTTAACAATTATTTTTCTATACTTCTGTCTTCACTCTTGAATTTGGTTCCACATATTAATAATTATATTATAATCTAATAAGTTAATAGGATACTTTGTTCATTCAAACCTATAACGATAAGAATCATACAACCCAAATATTTAAGTTTAGTCAATATTCGAAAATTAGTATGTTTAGAAACTGAAATAACACCCTGCAGACAGTCTTTTGTGAACCCCAAGAGAAATATTCTTTTGAAATGTGGACACAAAAGAAGACACGCTTATAATCTTGAGGATCTATCAGATCTTGTACACCTGTGTTGATTATTATTATTGTTGTTGTTGATGTTGTTGTTTGATATTGTATATGAACTGAAGTGACAACTTTATGGTTCATCTTCTATGGCTACTTATGGTTACCTATAGTTACCAATAGGTCAGTAACGTCTTCATTCGTTGCGGTGGTAAATTTAGGGAAAGATTTCCTTTGAAGGGAGATAGAAGGACTTAACACACCTGTACAGCTATTCTAAAACTATTAACAAAAAAAGGGATTGTATAGGTGTCTATGGGAGGTCTGTGGTAATCTATGCAAAAATCTATGGAATCTATCCTATTAAGTAATTTATTAAAATATCTATATCTCACACAATTAATCTTATTCTTGTTTCAATTAATAAAATTATTATAAAATTAATATAAACTTCTTGTACAATATATAAGTATTACAATGTATTACTAAGAAATCTTTTGTTTCTTAGAAATTTCTTAAGTTGTTGTTCAGTTTGGATCATAGAAAATAAAAATGTATTAACGTGAATCTTTAGATATAATAATAATCATTACTTTGTTATTAGAAAGAAAAAAAAAAAAGGAAGGATCGATGGAACGTATAAAACAATTGGCAAATCATAAAAGTTTGTAATAAATGTTCTCGATATCATCACACTTCTAAGAAACGATTAAACTTATAGATAAAATTTTCAAATAAAAAAGAAAGAAAAGAACTTTCCTAAGTACTAATGATAAAAACAAATTAGTTGTTAGGTTTAACACAAATTTACACATACGATTTTTAACGATCGTTTTTTCGAGTATATACCAAAGAGGAACTTACACCATCGGGCCGTTGACACGTAGTCTTCTTCTTTATACATACACACATACAATTCATACATATATATATGTATACATAAATGTTATATGAGTCCCTTGTTTAAAAAGAATTTCTGTTAGGCCGTTACAGAGTCACGTTTAGTGGTAACGACACGTAGATATTGATCTTTGCATTTCACTAGCATCGTTAGTAAAGTTTCCGTATAGTTCTTCCTGATTCCATACCAAAGATAACGGGATTTGACGTATCTAGTCTCGATTGATTAGAAAGTATCTGCACACACACACACATACACACTCAACACATTTATATACATATGTTCACGAGTATACAAAATCTGTGCATATATGAAGAAGAAGAAGAATTTACAAATTTTCTTTTAAACTTTGTCCATTATATACTTTTGATACTATTCTTTCCTTACGTTTGTTTAACAATGTTTTATGATTTGATTATTAAAAATGATTATTGCAATTTATTCATGATTCAATTCATATGGGAAAAGGGGGATATGCAAGTATGGAAAGGGAAAAAGGTTTTTATCTGTGACTTGATAAAAATAATAATACTAATAATTTAAGTTCAATCAAAATGAAGAAAGATTATAATATGAAATATAGTAAAAAACGAAAAATATGAAAGATGGAATAGAATTATTAATAAAATGATTATATCATATGATAATTCAATTAAATAACTTGTAAGAATTATATATTATATTAAATATAAACTATAATAGTTCAATTCATTATACTATTCAATATAAAATTCGAATAAAATTCGAAATATAATATTCGATCAAAAAAAAAGAAATAATATGAAAAATATTTGAATATATATATTTAAAATGAATTTCTTGGATTTCTCGGTATACTTTAAAGTCGTTCTTTTTTTTTATTTCCCCTCTCTCCCCATCTTGGCTTGCCCCGTCTCTTCTTTCTTTTCATTTGACTTCTCGAAAGGTTGAAATATTGAATTTGAACGATCGTTCATATCTCGGTGGTCCTAAGTAAACTCGGACGTCGTTTTCTTCTTCATCGTTGTCGTCTTCGTCGTTCATTGGTGGAATATCGCGGTACCTCTCGGTGTTGGCTAGAGGTTAAAGTCGACGAGAAAAAGGCCAAACGGGTTTCTTCTTCTTCCTTCTTCTTCTTCCTTCTTCTTCCTTCTCTTGTTCTTTTTGTTCTTCTTCTTCTTTATCATCATCATCATCATCATCATCTTCTTCTTCTTCTTCTTCTTCTTCTTCTTCTTCTTCTTGTTCCTTCATCTTGTTCCTTCATCTTCTTATTCTTCCTCGGAGTCTATCGTGCAAACAATTCTGGAACCAGAAGAAGAAGATGGTACTCTTGTTGACTCTATGACTTTACTCGCTTTTTATTTTCACTTTTTTTTTTATTTTATTTCATTTCTTTTTATTTCTTTCTTTCATTTCTTATTAGGGTCATCGACATTTATCTATATCTTCTTTTTTTTATTTATGTAATTTTTTTTTTAATTGTTCTTTGTTATAGTTTTCGTGGAAACCAAATGATAATTCTTGTTCGTTTTCTTGTATTAATAATATTATTAATATTTCACTTTCGTTTTGATTTGATTTCAATTAATTACAAGTTTGTCTTCTTTTTAATTCGATTTTATGATTTTTCCTTCGTGTTCATATCTTTTTTTTTCTTGTTTCTCACATTCATTTTTATCGAAATGAAATTATTTTAATCTAATCATCTCGCGTACACTTTTATTCTTTTCCCTATTTAAATGAATACATTTTATCTTTATTTCTTTCTATATCACATTGTAATAAAAAGCAAATTTTCTATTAAATTATGAGGATGGGTAATTAACCTAACGATAAATTTAACGAATTGCAATGAATTCTAATTAATTACCTTAATAAAAGATTTTTATATGTCGGTGTGATAGAAAGAAAGGACAAAAAGAAAAAAAAGAAATAAAACCAGAAAATAAAGGTCAAAGAATGGACGGATGGGAACGTGAAAAGAACATATTATTATTCGATAAAAATAGAAACATGAAATAGAATTTATGGGGCGCCATTAAATTTACCTTCACTTTCGTTATTTTTCTATACTACGATATAATCATACGTCATTTATATTTTTAATATTCCATTAGAAAAAAAAAGAAAAGAAAAAAAGAATGAAATTTTAAATTGAATAATAAAAGGTGAGAAAATATTGAAGATCATTTCTTTTTTTTTCTTTTCTTTTATGATTTTTATTTCACACACGCGGTATCGAGAAATTGGTAATACACATATTTATGCAGAATATAAATCTGATCATAGTCGTAAGAGATACATAATAATCTAGGATAGTTATTTTTTTTGTAAGGCATCATAGTTTCAACTGAAATCATAAAACTGTACCAACCGAAGTAAGCCCTTTAAATCCAGTTTAATATAATTACGTGAATTAATTTATTCTAATTCAAGAATTGAATTAGAATAAATGAATTTTGTTAAAACAAGTGTGTGTATGTGTCATTTTATTTCTACAGAAAAAAAATCGTGTGTGAATAAAAAAAAAGGTAGAGAATGATCGAATGGATAGAATGTTAAGTTATTTAGGTTGATTCTCCAATCGAAAGTTATATAGTTATAAAGTGTCTTTGGTGAAAACATTAATAATCACAGAATAGAAACCTTGACTGGGATCGTAAAAATATAATTGCGAACTAATATTGCAACTAACATTGCAACTAACATTGCAACAACGTTATCTCTAAGTATATTGCTATAAGAATAATGATACGCGAATATTCCGCATTATTATTGACTAACCTTATTCTAAAAAAGAAACAAAAAAAAAACAGCATAAGTAAAAAAAAAAAATAACAGATATTTTATGCATATTATACGTAGTTTACAATTAAACTATAATAATATATAAAATACACGATGTTTTTGCAACATTATTCATTTTCCTTCAATGCATTTTCTCAATAACAAATGCATAAAATGATAATATCGATGTGTCATTTGGAAATATTTTATAATAATAATAAAAGAAACAGAAAAATACTTAAACCTAACGGTTGGAATAATATTTAATCGTTTCTTCTTTTTATATATTATTCGTATGTTTCTTTTTTATTTCTCTTCTTTATTTTATTTATTCTTCTTTTTTTTTTCTTTTTTTGTTTAATTTTATTTCCTTCCAATAACTCGGCGACACGTCGACCGCATTTGTTCTCTTCCCGGAAAAAAATATTTTCTTTTAACGATAATTCACGGAAAAGGTCGATTCACGATAGTCAGATACCCAATAGCGATATCTAAAATTACTTGGACGATCCTCTTTATGCGTTTCTTCTTATCTTTCATATATACATAGAAACGTATACGTATAAGTATAATAAACGAACTGTGCCATTCGCGACATTTCAATAATTAATTATAGTTTCCTTGAAAAATGTTTATTATATATACTTCGTATATTTCTATTTTAACTTACAATTAGATATATATATATAGCATGCATAATAATAAGAACGAGACATTATTAACATAATTAACACGTTTACTACTGTAACGTGATCAACGTTTATTATTTCAATGGGGCCACCAATGGGTCATCCTTATTATATTCCTTTTTTAATTTCTTTTTTTATAACTATTCATTTAAAGTTAACAGAATTAATATAAAAAGCAAACAAGAAATGATTTCTATTTGATATATTTATGATACTTCTCTTATAGATTTCAAATAAAAATCATTTAAAGTGGTTTTTAGGTTTCGTAGATAAGATATATCTACTTTTAAAGGTAAGAAAAGGGAAGAAAAATATTTGGAAATTCTATCATTTAAATTCTAGTGACGTATATATTATCTCTTGACCTTCGAAATAGATAAAAATTCGATGAAAATTTTATCGGGGATGTAAGTTTCTATTTTCTGTTTGATCGTGCATCATTTTCTCTCATATTATCTAAACGTAAACAATTTTTAATAATAGAAAACCATTGACTCTAATAATTGATCCGAAAAACTATCTCGACGCTTAAAATCTATTCAAATTTTTACCCTTATACATTATATATTTATTATACTTTAATGTACCTTATACATTATATATTTATTATACTTATATATTTCTATAAAGATTCCTAAAAAAAAAGCAAAGAAAGCAAAGAAAAGAAAAGTAATCTACGAATTTGCATTCCTCTCCCCCCAAAAAGAAGAAAAAAGATAAAAAGGAAAAAGGTTCTCCCTTATTTTATTTATCTCTCTCCCTTTTTTTTTTTCTCCTTTTATTTATCTATCCATCCAATCCGGTCGAATTTGGACCACCACCACTTATTCGATTATTTAACTGATCCCTCCCCCTTATCCCATACTTAAATCAACTTGCGAACGATTTTTATCATAGTAGAAACATTTTCTTTCCATTTCCCTTAAGATTCGGATTTATCTTACTATCCAATCTATAGTTGTCGTATCTATCTAACAAGCTGCTTCTGAGTTTTAAAAATAGATTCCTTGATTCTTAGGGATCGTTGGCGTCGCCAGAATTTTTTCATCTACCTAACCGATCAAATCCCATAACACCACCGCCATCACCATCGCCAACCAACCGCCGTGTATTAATATTACCAACAGCACACATGCATTCTCCACCTTTTTTGATTTCCAATTTTCCTTTTTCTATAGAATACCTGAAATATTTCGGATGAGACCTAATATTTCTTCTTGGATAGCAAACTTTAAAGGAAAAATCCGTGCCGCCCTCTTCATCCCTTTCCCACCTACCCCCCCCCCTCCCTAAACTTACATACTCCCTCCTACCATATTTCTGTGTGCATTTTTTAGGTTTCCTATTCTTTCTTTCTTTCTTCATTTCTCCGAATATTTCAGGTAGACATCTATAAATCGTTTATATTCCTTTTCACCACCCTCTTCCTTCCACCTCCTTTTAATTTTAACCCTCACTGCCTTCCTGCCAATTCAATTGTGTGTTATGCATGAATAATTGTTTTTTTTTCTCACTTCGTTCGTTCATATTGTTACAAATATAAAGTATAAGTATAGAATAGGTATTATTATTTCGTTTCTTTTTTTAACAATCATAACTCGATTCCGATTATTCTACGTTCGAGTATAAAAAATAAAATCACTTGACATAGAAGGATAATAAAGGGACAAAAGAAATATTCACTTTTGTGTTAACAAAATATATGGGACAAAAATAGGATTATCGAACCGGAATTATTATTGTTAAATCGATGCTTTTGTCGTTGCAATGCAACTGCCGATTATTATTTTATATATTTCTGTTTTTTTCTTCGATAGAAAAATCGAACACGATTTCGGAAAATCGAGAGTATTTTTTCTTCTTCTTCTTTTTTCTTTTATTCCACCGTTCCTTTTTCGCTAGCACGAGCCTTTTCTTCGTTCTCGTTTCACTCTCTACATTTTTTTTTTTTCCCTACCTTTCCTTTCCTTTTCTTTCCCCCTACCTCTCTACATCCCTTCCCCCCTCCCCACTCCCCCGTTTGATTCATCTCAATGACTAATGATATTCCCCTGTCTGACGTGTGTTACCAGGCGCCACCAGTCTAGTCTGCTAAGCTTGGACGAATCTTTTCTTTTCTTTTTTTTTTTCGTCCTTTTTTTTCCTTCTTCTTCTTCTTTTATCGTCGGCGGGTTCGTCGGCAATCCGATTTCCACAAATCAAGAAGAATTTTAAGGGCGAATATTGTCTGGTATTCAGAGAGATCGAGATATATCGAATAGTGTAACGTTCTAGGGGAAAAAGTTGATCTCTGATATTTTGGGGTAAATTTTTTGTATAATTCCTGACGGTGTTGGTTAATTGATTTTATTTTTTTTTTTTCGTCTTCGTTGGAGAGAGTTCAGTTTTATCATTAAATTATTACACGACGCGTTTTCGTTGCATAACATTTTTTTTTTTATTACAATATATTGTTAACGATTAATAATAAATTTGATTAACTAACTCGACAATTTATTTTATTTTATTCACATTTTCATCGAATAATACGAAATTTGTTATATCTTTAACTTTTTTTTTTACCACCGTTTTTCTGTACCTGTTAATTGTATCGAATGATATTTTGTTAGACAAAAAAATTTGGCACACATACGGATAATCTCCGGTAAACTAGGTGTAAACTGAGAACAAATGGAAAAAACAAGAAATTCCAGCAAATTTTTAGGTTGCAGGAAACGACAAAGGGAAAGTCTCTATTCATGGGGGGAGGATCACTGCTTAGCATAAAATATCTATAAACCTAGACGTATACCACCGAAAAAAAAAAAGAAAAGATCGGAAGGAAAAAAAAGGGAAGAAATATATTCAGTTTCATTCACCGTTAGAAAACGGTCCCAACCCACCGGTTATGAATTTCTTAGAAAATGTGTTTTTTAACAAAACCCTCTTAGATATCTATAGGAATTATTTCCTTATAAAGATTTTTTTTTTAATACCATGAGATATATATTGGATAATAATGATTTATTTTCTACCTGCATTGGTATTAACATTTTGTTTATCAACATTAGAGGGAATTCCCTCTCGTGGTTTGTTTATTTTCATCCTTAAAAAGTAAATAAGTAATCTCTCGACGTAACATTGCAGAATACAATTAATAAGTTTGATAAGTTCATTATTTTTTCTAACCCTTGAGTAGAAATAATTCGCGACAAAGTATAATTCTCGCCCCTTTTTCAATTAATTTCCTTTTACCGAAAAACAATTTTTTTCTAACATCTTTTTTTCTCGTGACACTCTATAGATGACATGTATTATATACAGGGTGTCGAGGGACAAAAAAACATGTTACCAACTTGATAATTGTATCATTTATTTTGTTCGTAGAATACGCGTTTATGATCAGATTACATTTCAATTCTATACTTTTGCATTATTATATTGTTTAAAATGAAATAATAAATATTTATCTTTTTTTTTTTTAGAAATTAATTAAATAATAATACATTAAAACGAATTGTATATATATCTTTATTTTTATATTTCTTTTTTTAATTAATTTTATTCGTTGTAATGATCAATCGAAAAAAAAGACAAAGAATATACATATAATAATTTTTGGTTATGGTATATTTGGGAACCGTTAGATATCCAGGACCTTCCACAACGTAAAAGGGACTACGAGGGTTAGATGAGTTAGTAGCACGTGTCGACCGTATGGTTCTTATTCAACATGAGTAGTAAGGGGGAACAGATCCCGATTTCCTTTACAGTAGACCCATATTTTTCCTCAAGATATAATCTTTGGTTCAATCTTTAACATACTCTCTTTCTCTCTCTATTAAAATTTTATTATTTTCTATAATAGTTAACAGAAATAAAGGTTCAAACTTAATTTAACCGTTTAACTGCTGACATATTTTTTTTCGGACATATACCAAAACTGCGAAACTAATTGAAAACTTTTTGGGTTGTGTCAAAAATGTGAAAAACCTGATCACCCCAGTCAAACGATTAATATTACAAAGGGAAAAACAATTAAGAACAAAAGAAAACAAGAAGAAAAACAAACTTTTATATCGATTAATTATTATAATTGTTTTTCTTTCTTTTATTCGATCGAACGGATTTGTTTTTTATTAGAAAACAAAAAATATAAGAAATCTTAAGAAAATTAAATAGAATATAACTTGAAAGGAAAGAACAAAATGATTATGCTTGTCTCGTTTCATCGGTATCCTTTTAACACTATGATTACGAGCATAATCTATTAGAATACCGTGTATGTATGTATGTATATATGTGTTTAAAGCGTAGATATGCTTTGAATATACATAGACAAGAAGTTGGTCGTGCGTCGTCGTTAACGACCGGTTTTAGAAATGATACAACACCAATACACATATAATGTTACATACATAAGTGTGTAATAGTGTTGTGTTATGTTATTAGAAAGAAATCGTTCCTTGCAAATCGAGAGAGAACGTGGAATCTTTTAAATGTGATCTTTGACAGCTCATTTTTTTCGGTTTTCTATTTCATTTTTTTTTTTTTAAATTCTACCGACATTTTCTCTTTTGTTCCTATTCTTGACATTAACAATTAGTCGTTTTATTCTTTTCTAACATGTCTTCAAGAAAGTTAGAAACTAATCTTATGATAATTTTATTCTCTTCTATGTATGTGTACGTTATGTATATTTAAGATACGTCGACGTTATTTTTTCTTTGGAATTTTAATAAACTATTGTATACGTTGATTGTAATATATATACGATTATTATTGAAGTTATACTTCTTTTGGCGCGCGTTTTGCAAAGTGAATTTAGATGCGACCGAAAAATCTACACCACGAAGTTGTCGATATTTACGATGCGCGCGCAAAACGATTTCAAATTTAGGGCATGAAGTAATTCGTAAATAAATAAATTATACTTTTATCAATGGTATTTAATATCTTCATTTTATTTTATCATATTATCGTATTTTCGAAAAATGTAGAGTATTATATTGGTACGCGAGATAATTGAAGTTATTTTTAAGATTATTGAGGTTATGTTCGTTTTGGTATGCTAAAGAAGTATAACTTCTTACGTGCGTACATAAGTACACACACCAGTTGTTTTTATTTTCAAATGAAATATAAATATTAAAAATTATTAAGCGTTAGTTAGTTAGAATTTGTAGAATAGAAAATTAGAAGGAATTTATATTTGATTGCATTGTATTGCATATAAAAGATTAATGCAACACTCCCGTTGCATTTAGATAATATTAACAAAATTATTATTCAGTAAAAAGAAAGTAAATCAATGTTTTAAGCAAGACGAGTATATGGAAAATTTCGGACACTTCGAGAGCCCTTCTTAAAATACTTTCCTTTTGTTTTTCTTATTATTCCTAAGTATTCGTCTCTCTCTCTCTCTCTCTCTCCATTTGTAATGTTATCCAAATGAAATTCAGTGACATTGTTTTATTTCTGTCCTGTCCTTTCTTTCTTTCTTTCTGTCCCTCCCGAGGATTTTCTTTTTCCTCGAAGATTTATACCTCATCTATCTCAAATTTCTTTTCCTTTAATTCTTTTTTTTTTACCATTTCCTTCGGATGTTTCTTTCAAAAAAGATTCCTTTACCAGATTTATTACCAATCGTGTTCTCGTTCGATATTTTCTAACGAACATTTTCAATCAATATATATTGAATAAAAATCATAATAACAATTAAATAATGAAATATTTTAGATGAAAAAAAAATGAAACAATCGTTTGGAAAAATCCTATAAGAAATCATCTTCGTATAATAACACTTTAAGAGGGAATAATCAAAAGCTATGAATAGAAACAACACATTGCAAACGTGCACTCACTCATTCACTCTATCTCTCTCTCTCTCTCTCTCTAAATTTGTTGTTTTTTTAAGTCTTCTTCTTTTATCTCTTGTCTCTCCCAATGACGAGTAATATAGTAAGGAATAATTTCAACGATCACATGCAAGTTACTCCTCCTGTAACGTCAATAAATGGGTACGGACTTATCTATAAGCATTTATATTAATATGTGTTAGTGTCGTAGGAATACACAAATATGTATTAGTACATAGGCAGAAATACAAACTATTGCATTCTGCCACCGAGGAGGCATCATTGTCGCCCGCGGAATACAATTAGCAGTAAATTAGCATACGCCATCGGGACCGATAATAAAATCCTGTATGTTACAACGATTGCATATCCGATCCCACAATGCCGTTGTCGACCACAAATTATTAATTTAATGGCTTCGACATAGACGTACGAAGAAAAGAAAAGAAAAGAAATGAAAAGAAAAGGAAAGAAAAGGAAAGAAAGAGTTTGTGAGAGACAGAGAGAGGGAGGGGGGGGGATTGATGATGGATACGTTTTTGTCAAAGGAAAAAGATAGAAAGAAATATAGAAATGACATGACATTGTGTTAACTTTTATTTCTTCTACTCTTCCGACAATTTATAAAAAAAAAAAAAAAATATACAATCATTATATATTTCGATAGGAATGATAGTATGAGAATTGATTTATCATTCACAATTATTTTTTTTTTTTTTACCTTTTTAAGAGGAAGGAGAAATTTGTTTCTGATTTTCTAAGTTAATTCATTGATTGTTGCATCATAAATTTCTTTTTAATCTTGTATCATTCGTTCGATAAAAACTATTGTATTGTATTTAATTATTAATAGAATTATTAGGGGGGGTTGATTTATTGTTAGTCCATATATTTTGGGTACAAGTTTTACGAGATAAACGATAATAATATTCGTGTAAAAATAATCTTAAGTATGAGTCAGTATATTCTCTAGTATGCATCTATATATCTCATTTCTCGTTTTCTTCTACTTTTAACTCGCCAAGACAATAGTAGAATTTTATTGGTTTTTAAGAAAGAGGTGAACGTACCAAAGTTAAATATATTTCGCGACTAGTATAATCATCCATCGCTAATAAAAATTATTTTTTGGAAGAAGAAACACAAGTGCAGAAAAAAAAAGAAGTTTAAGAGAATTGTACCGAAATTTTGTATAAAAAGAAAAATTTGACGATGGACAGAAAAGTCTTTTATGGTTTTCCACGTCAATATTATATCATCGAATTTCAAAATACGTGGACGAAAGAAGGAATAAGAAATTTTTCGATTAGAATTTTGTTTAAACAACCCAAACAAAAATTCGAAAGTATGCGAAAGAAGAAACTATAAGTGTACAAGAAAGAGAGTAGGGGGGTTGGTATGGGTTTTTTTTCTTTTTTTTATGCCAGTGTCGTGCCATCAAATTTCGAAACACGGGTAGGGTGGACAAGTTGGAGGGGGGAGGGGGTGGGTGGGTTTGGTTCTTGACGTCTGGCGCGAGTTGCATTCGCTCGTAAATGCGTCTCGTAAGTTGAGGCGTTATAGACATCGTCCGAGGGTATATAAACGTCTCATCCTATATACTTACCAGCTATCTTTTACTTCCCTCTCTCACTAACATAAACGAGAGAGTGAGTGAGAGAGAGTGAGAGAAAGAGAGAGCTTTTGTTCCAACGTTTAGTTCAGCACATGATTTTCTTTCCTTTTTTTTCCTTTTTTTCTTTCATTTTTTTCTTAAGGGTGAGGGTGAAGTGATATGCGTTTATAGATCGTGATTCTAACTCCTGCACTTGTATTGTACTTTTTTTTATTTGATGCACACACGCACATACACACCGTGATTTCGATTATACGTGTCATAATTATATGGAAATTGTTCGTATTAGGAAACTCGGAGATATTATTATTTATGGGAAAGAAGTAATAATGTTTTTCTTTATTTGTAAATGTAAAAATAATCATGGGTATTCTTTTTAAATAAATTTTATATTATAATCTATTTCATATTAATAATTCAGGTTGAAATTTATTAAAAATTCTAATTAAAATTAAAAAAAAAGATTATATTATACAATATTATTCGTGTATGATATACAAAAAATTATACAACAAAGTAATCTAATTTTATAATAATAAATTATTAGATAATTTGATAAAGGTGTTGTAGAAAAAAGAAAAATTATGCACCGACACGATAAGAACGATAATATTATACAAAATAAAATGAATGAACAATAGGATCAAGAAATTTTGTTAAACGTTTGAAAACGAAACTAATGTGTGTGTGTGTGTGTGTGGATGCGTGTGGTTTTAGTCGTGCGCCCGTAACGTAACGCGGGCACATTCATTTTAGTCGCGGATTCCACATCGGATGAGATTATGCGAGTACACTCTTCTGCTCTATTATTACGTACGCTTATTACGAGGAGTTTTCTGTTCTTCTTACCTTCCCCCTACTTCCCTCCCTGCCCCCTTTCCACCCCGCCCCCTCAAAGACTCCTCCGCAAGCCTATGAACAGTCTCGATATATGAAATGTTCGTGGACAGCGATTGGAGGACTATGGTGGTTGGGTATTTTCTTCTCCTCCTGTACTCCTCGTTTAAACCCACTGCTCTTATGGTGGTGATGGTGGTTGCAAGGTGAAGAGAGGAAAAGGAGAAGGAGGACGCGTTATACGATCTTTTTCTCTTTTCTTCTTTTATACTGTTCTCGAACTTAACCGATGGTTTTAAACGTTCTTTTACACCGACTTGGAGACTCACACATACGGGATTTTATTATGAGAACAAATTCCTGAATATTGTCCTTGCATTTTGTCCGTTCTTTTATTTCTTTTTTCTTTTTTTTCTTTTTTGTCTTTTAATTCGAGCAATTTCGGTTGATTTTTAGTATTTTTTCTGTTCTCTTGTCTATGATCTCAAATAATTTTTATTAATTTTATTACAATTTTATTTAATATTTTATATACAAACTATTATATATTTATACCAAAATTTTGAAATTAATGAACAAATGTAATTATTAATTACTCGAATATATTTATTGTATCGAATAGGTAAATGAAATTTGTATAAAAATATGTGAAATATTGATATAGGATCGTTTCTATTTCGTAGAATATTAAAAGATGTTAGATTTAGAAATTTCTAAGAAAACTATAACACAGGAACAACGTTAGTTCTACCTATCGAAAAATTATAGTCGCGGATTTCGAACAAAGTTTCAAGTTCGACTAACTCGATGCCCTTTTCATCCTCTCATCCTCTCGATCTTCTTCGGAAAGAAAAAGAGAGATGGATGGAATCTCTCTTAGGCCGTCTGTCTTTACGATCTCTAATTATAACGATTACGAAGTCGATCTTTTACGGGGATAACTTTCGTCTCCCCTCCCCCCTTGCCCCTTGCTTTTGCTCTAAGCAAGCGTTGCATTGCGTTGTCCTGTTTTCCAAGAAAGAAATGAATCTTTTTCGTTTTATCTATCTTCAATTCAACATTTATTATTCTATTTTAATCAATATCAAATAGAAAAAATAATTCAATGATCTTTAAATTTGTTCGTTCATAAGTTAAAAACAATTTAACGATACGATTTTCCATGTATCAATGATTTTTTAATCAAAAATTTGTCGAGAGATTCTCAAAGAAATAATCGTGCTACCGTAAAACAAAAACAATATAGTACGAAAAACGAATACAGTTTTTCTAATCGTTGTTATCAAAGTTGTATAAGTAAAAAAAAAACATATAATAGAATAGTAGAGAAGAAAAGTGAAAAGTTTGGTTGGAAGTTGAGTCTCGGAGTCGAAAAAGGGCCAAAGTTTAGGTCGAAGGAGAACAGCAACAGTAACAGCAACAGTAACAGCAACAGCAGCAGCAGCAGCATAACCGCAAACGTTTAATGCATGCTCTCTGTTCAGACAACGCGAGAGAACCCCAGACGAATTTTATAGGCCGTTTCGGGGTTTCGGCTTAATAGCCGAATTCCACGTGCACGCACGGCCCAAGCATAACAGAACGTCAGGGTTGCGTTCTCGCAAAGGGCTCTCCACCAGAATTATACCCTCCCCCTAACCCCCTAACCCCCAATCCCCAACCCCCAACCTCTTTTTCCGTTCCCCCGTTTTTATTTTCGTCCGTTTCTCATCCTGTCTCCCATAAATTCGAGATATCGGCTATCTTCTAAACTCTCATTCTAACTCTTCTCTTTTTCTCTTCTCATATTTCTTTTCTTACTTTGATTTTTATTCCATCGAAATATCAAAGTTCAATACGAATTCGGTATTTTTCAATTATGTTATATACTTGAAGAGATTTTTTACTGTTGAACGTTTTTAATCTTCATTTTTTTATGCATTTTTCATGCACAAATCGTTGTTCTTATTGGATTCATTATTTTCTGTAACATTGCGAAATTTGATTTAGCAAAAACCTAAAACCTAAAACGGGGAACTTAATTAATTCAATTAATTCGGTATCAAATTATGAGAAAATATAATGAAACAATTTGAATGTGCATAATTAATATCCCCTGGCTCCCCCTTTTCTCTTTGTAAAATCAGCATATCAAATGAAATCGATTGAGATAACAACAAGAGGTTAAGTTAACTTTGAACGATCGCGTGTTTCTCTGGAACTTCTCCTAACTCGGCCACCCTCAACCCCTTCTTAATTTCTCTCTTAGAAAAAAACCGTCCCAGAAAGGAAGGAAAGAAAGAAAGAGAGAGAGAGAGAAAGAGAAAGATAAAATGAAGAGAAACGGGTATAACGATCGTGGGACGAGGGTGAGGAAGGTAAAGCACCGAACGTAAAGGTACCGAGTCGAGTCCATGGAATAATGAGGGAAGGGAAAAGGGCTACACTAAGAAAGAGAAAGAAAGAGAGAGAGAGAGTTGACTTGGTTTGTCGGCTTTCACGTTTTACGGTCTAGCAGGGCAATCGCAAAAAATCACGATCGCGCTAAAATGCAGCTGCTGCTGTTGCTTGCTGTGCATTATTACACTACACTTACATTAATAAGTACACTAATGTAAGTGTAGTGTAATGCACAGCACACTATCTCTTCTACTGGTCCTGTATTGTCCTTATACTGTTGCGTTTTAGTTTTGGTTTGGTTTTCATATCCTATACAACACCAACAGCAACTAACCCTGTTCTGATGTTTGTGTTTGTGTGTTGTTGGGTGTTCTCCGTCCCCTGGTAAGACAAGATGCAACTTGGTGCACTCGTTGGCGGTCCCAGGGGCATGCTAATTCTCATTGAACGCGTAATTACATTAATTGTCGAGCCCCGCGACGCCGACAAATTGCTGCTTTAAAATTTACCTTAACTCCCGAGTCACTTGGAAAGGCACGAAAAACCTTACGCTCTCATCCTTCTTCTTTTTATTTCTTTTTCTTCTTTTTCTTCTTCTTCTTCTTCTTCGTCTGTATTCTTCACATTTTTTTTATTTATCCTGCGTGTATGAACGTTCTTTTTGTCGTATGTTTAATATACGTGGTTGGTATGCATACCAAACTCAGCTGCCATTTGAAATGACAGTTTTTTTAAGTGTATTGCAATTGGAATAAATGAATAAACAAACTAATATTATTTCGTTTAATTATCGATCAGGATTTAATTTTTCTTTTCCGAATTTTCGAACTAGTTCGATTCGTTTGTATATACTTTTTATTCTAATTTCTTTTTACTTTATAAAATATTAGTTTTATCACGTGCGAACTTGGAATGAAATTTTGATCAGGAGGTATCATTTGATTCTTAAGAAACAATATATTAGTGTTATAGAATCTGATTTTAAAATAGGGCTTGGGGGAGGATGACGGTGGTGGTGGGGAGTGGACAGATTAATCGAACCAAATATTGGATTAATTTATTAATGGGAATTGAAAAATAATTATTATTTTTTGGATACTTTCTGATATGGAGAATCAGTTTGAGCAATCGGTTACGTTGCACCTCGTATAAAGCTGCATATCAGCTTAAGGGGGGTAGACTAATTCGATTAGTCGCATTATTGGTATCGGATAATATGCAACGCAGGGGTTCTTACGGTAAACTACCAAGGCATATTAGTAACAGAATCCGTAGAAAGTCGGCTCGTTTGATATTACCTACCTACCTGTCTGCCAACAACCAGTCTTGCTTCTTTTTCTTATTCTTATTCTTATTCTTATTCTACCTCTACGCTTTTTTTTTTCCTTGATACATTTACATACACACACATATTATATATAATACATTCATTGGGTTGCCGAAAATCTTTCCAATTAATATTCCTAACTTTGACTTAACATTATTACGTTAAATAAATTACAACAATTTCATCGTTAAAACTGTGTGTACAGAAAATAATTGCAAGGTGCAGAAAAAACGAATGAAGTTTGACGTTGAAAATTGATCTTACTGATTTATTATTTGGATCAATAATCATAAGGGGGCGGTAGGTAGAACAGTAGTTGAACAAGGGATGATTATTCTCGATATAAAATTCATTCCGAAAATGAACAATATAATTGAAATATTGGTCTACTATTTAATTTCCTAAATTTCAAATAATTTCTCCGAAATTTTTAACGACAGAGGAAACACTTATAGAAGGAGAGGGTGGGAGAAAAAAAATATTCAGTCGATGGTGTTTAAAATATGGATAAATCAGAAAAGGGATTGACGTAAACCACGTGTGTGGTGTTCGGTAACATCAGTATTAGGGGTCTGATTCTGGGTGTCTGGGGTGAGATTTATTTCCGGCGGATGTTCTCTTAGCGGGGATTCTAAAAGTTCTATTTGATTTTTCACACACAAACACACACACACGTATATATACATTTCCTTTTTCCCCCATATACGTTCACGTATCTTTTCGTACCACTGATATTATAAAATTGACTTGATTTTCTTTTCGAAAATGTGAGAGAACCGGCAACTTTTACCATAAAATGTTTCTTTAGGGATGACAGTAGTAGTTGAAGATTCATTTGAAGGGTCTTGCTTGCAGCTGAAGTCGCGTGCTGATACCAGCCCTTCCTTCGTTCCCGCCCTTTTCCTTGCCCACCCTTTATGCCACCCAGACCCTTTAAGTCTGTGGCAAGAAGAAGCCCCTTCTTTGCCTTTATGGTATCCCATTTCTTTTCACTTTCGCGCCTTACCTTTTATTTACTTTCAACGATAATCCAAAAACGTTTATTATATCAATTATAATTATTATTATTATAATTATTTGTTATTCTCTTTAATTTGTTTCTTTCAACCTCCCCCCAATCACCACCACCAAATCTGACAGGATTGATATTTATGATAATTATCGTATTTGCATCGATAAATTTTCACTTTTTCTTTTTCTAAAGTCATTAACTATTTATATCGTTAGGATGAGACAAATGTTAATAAGTTTAAAATGAATATTTCCAAAATAAATTGTACAAAAACAATTAGTTGTTCAGTATGTAACACAATAAATGCACAAACTTTTGGATTCATTCTAATATAAAAGTGTAATTAAAAATTCATTTGCGATAGGATATATTTTGTATGATTATTAATGTAAAAAAAAGAAAAAGGTGGCTTTACTTTTTGAATAATTTTATGAAAATAATAATAATTAGGTTCGTTAATCGAATAATTAAAGGTTCTATTACATGAGAGAGAGAGAAAAAAATAGTAGGGTAATAACATTAATCAGTCTGTCCTGTAAACTCGTGCTTTCTCTTTCATATACAAATGTAGAAGAAAGATAGACAGAGGATAGAATTATGTTTGGTGGGGGAAAAGTATGCGACGAGAAGACACGAGCATACATTGTCGAGTTTATGTACACCTATACCCACGTGTACCATAACGTTTCTACGTGTGTATACTCGAACGAGTAGTTAATCATCGCTAGTACAAAAATAGATACACGCGTGCGTGGTTCCAAAGTAAAAGAGAGTGAGAAAGATAGAATAAGAGAAGAGAAGAGAAACTATGCACATGAAACTTCGAGTTTTCATTTAGTTGACACGAACGAATCTAACGACTGATGTGTTTGCTATCTTTTAACTACTACACACCCCACTTCTTTTGATTGTTTTAATCATCCCTTGTTAATAATACACGTGTCAATTACTATAATAATTAAATATCGAAACTTTAATTGTGCATCATCGAAATACGAACAGGGGTGGAAAAGTGTTGCATGAATTTTCCTAAAATTTTATCCAAATTTGTATTTGATCGTATTTATGGGTTATACAATTTATTGTTTAGTTATATGATAAAAATATAAATAAAAATGATAGGAAAAGCATCTTACTTTTTAATTATAATATTTTAATGAATGAATTAATTATTTATTAATAATAAATCAAATATAAAACACAGGTTTAACGATAATAAATTGTAGTACAATATTTAGAAAGAAAATAAGATATATAATAGAAAGGGTAGAAAATGTATAAGTCGACATTTGACCCTTAACTTTAAAACCTTAATCTCCCTCCCCCTCAACCCTCCCCCCATTCAAGTAAAGAAAAACATTTTAGACTCATCGGTCTCTATTATATAGAAATAAATATGTTCATCATACACACGTTGAACTATTAACGTAATAAATATGTAAGAGGAATTGGAAAATAATTCATCTACCTCGTTCTTCCTGTCTCGTAGTTCGTTCCTTCGTTCCTTCGTTCATTCGTTCGTCGTCGAATCTTTGAGAAGACAGTCTTGTGCGTGTTTGCACGCGTGTTTGACGTGCCCCGTCGTTCAGTAAAGGAACACCCAACAACACACACAGTGGCTCTTCCACTTGCAGAAGCGATACGTCAACCTCATCTTTCTCTTTCTCTCTCTTTCTCTCTTTCTTTTTCACTCTCTTTCACTCTCTTTTATTCTCTTTTACTCTTTTTCTCGCCCCTATCGTACGGCTGTCCGTTGTAAGATATTTTACGGGCTCGTCGCCACCACCAACACCACTAAACACCCAACCACCACCACCACCACCATCACCACTATTACAGCAACATACTTTATTATAAACACGCCTTTGCGAAGACTATATCTTTCTTTCTCTTTCATTCACTTATACTACACTCCACTATCTCTCTCTCTCTCTCTCTCTCTTTTTTCAATTTTTTCACATCCACAAATTCATTTAACTTTTATTTTTCTTTTGTATTATATTTCTGCTGTGTGTTAATTTATTACTTCTTAATACATTTATATCACAGTTTTATTTTTATTAACATTGATATTTGAATAAATTTTTATTAATATTTAAATGAATATTTTATTTTCTCTCTCTTCTCGTAAACAATTTTTTATGGGATATATTTTGTCTTTCGATGATCTTTATACTTCAATTCATTTCATTACATCAATTTTCAGATGTATTTAGTTATATTTATTTTGATTTAAATTATCACTTTAATACGATTCATTATTCACATTGTAATTTTGTAGTTTCTTTCTTTTTTTTTTTTTGTCGTGAAAGAAAAATAGTGAGGGGGGGGGATGACGACCACCTAGCTCGGTTAGTTAATTTACTACTAGAAAACGGTGGTTTATGTTCCCTATCTCTCTATTTCTCTCTTCTCAAGCAACACCCAAGACAATCAAAGTTTAACACTAAAAGCATTCAACAGAGAAAGAGAGAGAGAGAGTCGCGTGCTATCCTTTTGAAACCATCTTCTACTACCTATCTAACAACTACCATGACACAACCATACTCTTCTTCATTTCTTCTATTACTAATACCAACATTATTACTACTACTACTATTAGTACTCATAGTATACTAAAGTACACTATTACTTTTTCTTATCTTTTTTTTTTGTCTATTTGGGGTCACGCTTAGGCCAAGCATCACTCGAGATCTCTCAACGCATACACATACACATACACACAAATGTACAGAATGTGTTTTTAACGTTTTAATCAGATCATTCGTTTGATTCTGACCTTTTTAGGCAACCTGTATGGTGTATATGCATATATGTTTGTCAAAATTAAAAAGGGTTTCTTTACGTGATCCTATTACAGTTTTTATTATGGAATATTCAAATTAACACACGTGTCTATGTATTAATATTGTTTTGATCGTGAATTTTAATTATTATATATTAGGTATCGTGCATAAAAATGGAAATCTAATATTTTAGAAATAAGAATTTCTGAACTCGCTTAATTTTCTGATAACAAGTTATACTTATCTTTTCTCGATAATAAATGAAAAAAAAAAGAAGAGAGAGAGGGGGGGGGAAGAAGATTCTCATATAGTATGTATATATATGTATAATATAATAATAATAAAAAGAAATATTTCGTTATATTCCACGAATTATATCGAACAGATTGCGTGACTTGTTCGCAACAGCTTACCGAAATCTTTCTCTTGCTATATATACTGGGTGTCTCATTTTTAATGATTAGAGATTTTAGGAGATAACAAACAATCTTATAATATTAATAAATATATATATCTTGTGTGGACAAAAGTAATTACAACAATATGTATATAAAATATCAATGTATATGTGTTAAATGAATTTTTATGGATAATTAATAATCGTATAGAATAAAATGAATAATATATTTGAAATATTTTATATAGATGATATTATTTCAATTCAAGACACCACGTATATATAAATATGTATATACATATATGTATAGTTGGTAGCTATAATAACGCTCACGGGCATCATCCTTCACGAGCTGCTCGATAATTAGATTAATTAGCGTTCAACTTACAACATCTCTTCTATATAATCTCACAACCTGGATTATATATATCTTATATATATATATATTTATTATATATATATCTACACGTATATATAAAACACATTGATACATTATGTATCTATTATATATTTAAAACTTACTTATATATGTATATATCATTATTAAATACTTCCGACAAGTTTTATAAATCGACATAATAAATAGTAAAACATGATTTACAATTAACAATGATTGACTTTTACATCTCATTACGTATACACCTATTCATATATATATATATATGCATCTATTACATTAATTTGTTACAATTTTAAAACTTCTCGTAGATATTTAATACAAATTTCACATATATATATATATATATATATATATATACGTAAAATTCAATTTAGTAATAAACAATAGATAATAGAATAAAAAGAATAATACCCCAACAAATTCAATTTNTTTAGTAATAAACAATAGATAATAGAATAAAAAGAATAATACCCCAACAAATTCAATTTCATTCTTATAGGAATATTTTTCCTAAACATCTATTTTAAATATCCAATTTTGTACAACCACAAATTACCTACAATTTCAATTAAAAAATCAATCACATTTTTCACACAATGAATGCAATCCTATAAAAGATACCAAAAATATTTTCTCCCTTGTAAGAAATTTTGTAAAAAATCAAATTAAAAATCTCCAATATTAACAACAATAATAATAATAATAGTAATAATAAAAAGGAGAGATAACAAACGGATAGAGAAGGATTTGAAGATGGCATCAAGCATGACGGCCTCAGGGTCGTACGACGTTGATCTCATGTATATAGTCCTCTCTCTCTCACTCTCTCTCTCTCTCTCTCTCATTCTCTCTCTCTCTTTCTTTCTACAGACAGGCAGAGGCATTTCGACTAACGCAATAAAGGCGTGAGCGATAATATTGCGAATAATAAATATCGGGATGTAAATCCATTGGCAAAGGTAACGTCGAGCATAAATCAACGGTCCTGGTTGGTAGGCACGCAAACCAACGAGGTGGGGGCGGGGGTGAGGGGGTCTATGGGGTCTGGGGAGGTCTGGGGGGTTGGAAGGTAGAGAAACTGCACAAAGTGGGGGAGTTAGAGGGGGGTTTTTTCAGAGGGCGGTATGGAAAAGAAGATGACGGGGGGAGCTGGGGAATTAGGGGGGTCTGAGGGGGAGGAAAGTATAGAGAGACGAGGTCCGTCAGAAACGATCCGTCCGTTCCGTTCCGTTCTGTTCTGTCCTGTCCGTTTTGTACCCTCGTAGAATCGACTCGTAAACTCGTCAAAGCTTGGCTCGCGAAATAGCATTAACTACTGGGATAATACAATCGTCTTTGGTATATAGTTAGTATACGTGTATATATATGTGTATACATGTATTCGTTTGAGGGCCATGAGATATATATTCTTTTTATTTTTTTTTTTTTTTGTATTTATTTTCTGTTGAGATTACTTTAAAAAGAATTTTGCTACGTTACGTCTTGTTATATGAAACAGGATTATGTTAATAATTATGATCTAGAGTTATTGGGGTTGATTGATAATATTTTAACGTGTTTATTAAATATTTGTTGGTAATATTAAATAATTAAAAAGTTGTATTTAGTAGAGATATTAATATGTAATAATTGATACGTTAATTAAAAATAAAAAACTAATGTTATGCGAAAAAAATTATAAAATAATCGCGTGTGTTTTAGATATCATCGTATAAAGTAAGAATTATTTCTAGGAAGAAAAAGGGACTTTTTTTTTTTAAGAAAATAACTAGTCAAATATTAACGCGCGTCCACGCACACACGTACACAAAACTTAAACGATTTCTTATAAGATTTCTCTTCTGGTGTATCATTAAATTAACGTTAAATAAACGGTTACGTGTGGGCGGTAATTTTAGTTAAAATATCGCACACCTCTTTCTATCTCTCTCCCTTTTTGTTTTTGTTGAAATATTCGCCATTTAAATTCCCCTTTAATAAGAGAAAAATAATAATTCGTTGTGTGGGTTACGCGAGAGGACCAGAAATGATAGCCAGAACTCCCGTTCTCATCTCATCAAAGAAGAAAAGAGGAGACACGCGATCCCTCCCTCGCTTTTTTTTATTCATCATCATCATCATCATCATCATCATCATCATCATTTTCATTTTTATTTTTTTATTCGTATTGGTTCTTCTTCTTCTTCTATCTTTCTCCCTTTCTTTCAATATTTTTTATTTTCATTTTACTTTTGCTTTTACTTCTCGACTTTTTATTTCATCCCGTTGTCTTGACCTTGGATCACGCCAATAATCTTGTCTTCCTCTTTTCACATCGTATTTCTTCGTACACCCTATATATATATATATATATATATTTCTTTTATTTTCTCTCTCTTTCTCTTCACTCACACGTTGACTCTGGGACACACGTGAGTAATTTATTATATTGTTTTTATATTTTATATCCTTAATTATCGTAACCAATCAACGTTTAATCAATTATATATTATTAATTATATATTTATTCATTTTAATAGTTTCATACGTTTTAATTTGACACACACCACACACCACACACACACGCGTATAGAAATTCGTGAATAATTATTCAAATGAAAACACTTTGTTACGATTTATTATACAATTAGTTAGTTTTATTCTCAACTTTATTGTATCTTATGGTTAGTTAGCTTTTCTTTTGTTCTTTTTTCTATTCTTTTCCTATTTCTGTCTGTCCTCTCTTTCTTTCTTTGTGTTTGATCAAAATGAGAGAGAAAAGGAACGAACATGACTTAACACATTTTGTTCTACGGAAAGAAATCTACCTGTCAATATTCGGTGAGAAGGCAAAAGAAAAAGGGAAGAAAACAAGAGGGGGGAAAAGAAAAAAAAAAGAAAGAAAGAAAGAAAGAAAGAAGAAATAGGTAGAGGATAGTTAGAGTGGAGTGGACCTTAATCGTGCCCAATTATAACTTATGTTAAAAAAGAAAAAAAGGTTTTGGTAATCCGATGGCTCGTGCTACTAACCCAACAATCGTGACTTCTATCGTTACGCGTTTCCTACCTTTTTTCTATATATATATATTTTTTTTCCTTTTCTTTCTCTTTGTTTCCCCATTCGTTATGCTTTTATTTTCTAATTTTTCTGCACTTTTTCAATGTTTTATCTTTTATATTTTATATTTTAAAATTCCTTTTTCAAATTTGTTTGTTCGTTTAATATGCAAATCGTTAATGCAAATGATTTCAATTAGATTTTTATTTACATAATATATATTCGTGAATTTTTAATGAAAAAAAAGTAAAGTTTGGATTAAAATGACTTGGGCGAATTTAATCATCGAATGTAATTCGAGTTACACATCCTGCCACGAAAAGAAAAAGATGAGAAAAAAAAAAGAAGAAAAAAGAAATGTCGGCCATACTTTGTCGAAATTTATTAAGACCAGTACCACTACCACTATCAACAACGAATACTACACCACTACCTACTATTAATACGTGCCGAAAACTGCGACCATCTGTCTTTCGAATCGATCTTTCGCGAATTGAACGAACTCGAATGGGGGCGGGGCGGG
>NW_014569608.1:114263-135321 GCF_001313835.1 Polistes canadensis
TCAGGGTGGGAAGGTTTAGGGGAACGGAAATGCAAGTGGTTTCCGGGCAAGTCATTAAAACGAGTATCCCAAACCGGGAACAGCTTGCGGTTTCTCACTGTTTCATTTGTAACATTGTACTTGCTATACTTTTATTATTATTATTATTATTATGTTTTCTCTTGTGTATAGAAATTTATCGAATCCGTATGTATATTCACGATTGGTCAACAATCTTAGCTCCCCTTCCCTCCAACCCCTGTGATAATTTTATTATTATTATAATTTTGACGAGATTATTTTTCTTTTCATTTTTCTAAAGTCTAAAGTCATGTAAAATAAATCAGAAAAACACATAAAAAATTAAATTTTATCGAGAAAAACCATTTCGATATACACCGGAGAAACCTTTTTTTTGACACATGTCATTTCTACTTAATGTTCGGTTATACTTAATACTATCGCATTAAAAAACACATACAAATAATACATGCATACGTTAACACAGGATACAAGATGATTACACACATACAAAAACATCATCCCCCTTTATTTTGACGAGAATGCATCATCAAGCAACGAGTTTACACTGTTAAAAAAGATAAAACGTTCCTATCGAATAACAAACATGGAATATATGATACAACCAGCTACTTTAAAAACGGTAGTGTAATACATTTGTTCAAAAAAAGAAAATAAAATAAATCCAAAAATCCACTAGAAGAAGAAGAAGAAGAAGTAGAGAAAAAAAAACATCATTTGGTTTTTAGAAAAGTAGTTATTTCGTTTTATCTCAGGGAAACAAATAGATTTAAGGTTGGGAGGAGGCAAAGGGGCGGGGGGAGGGGAAAAGGACACATTAGATATACATATATATATATATAGGGTGAGTCACGTGCGTCAGAGATAAAAACCACGAAGGAAGGATACGATACTAGGATTAGAATGGTGGAGAAAATGGGGTGGGGGACGGGGGTTGGGTCAGGAGACGACTGGTAAGGGGGTAGGTAAATTACTTTGATATAGTGCTTTTTAAAGGACGAAATAATCGGACCTTTCAGTAAAGTGAATTCCAAGTGGTATTTTTTGGATAACGTTTTTTTCCTTTAAGGAACTACTCTAATTTATCTATCATCACTTTTCTTACTTTGATTTCGTTTCGTTTCGTAGGGAAAAAAAAAGAAATAGAAAAAGAGGAAGACAAAATAATGGTTTGTCTGTTTCCACAGAGAAAGAGAAAGAGAGAGATAGAAAAGATTTTGGTAGAAATTCCAACGTTATCGAAGTATGAGTTAAACGTTGGCATTGTTTCAAAATTTGTTCAAAGTTTAAGAAGACCTAACTTCTCTTTCTTTTCCTTTCTTTTTCTTTTTCTTTTTCTTTTTTTCTATTTAGTCCCCAACCCCCCCGCTGACCCACCAACTTATCGAGAATCGTCACGGTAATCGATCTATCTTTTTTAAATTCAAATTTCTGCACTGTTTTCTACTTTTTCTTCTCTTTCTTTTTTTCTTTTTCGAATAATTTATTTATTTTTCGTTCTAGATTTTGTTGTTTGATTAATGTCTCTTTATCATCGATTTGTTTCGGTTTGTGGGTTCTTCCCTGTGTTTTGTGGTGCTCTCGTAATTTTAAAATAAATATATTATTTTTATTTTTATATAAAATATGTCTGTGTGTGTGTGTGTGTTTTTAGAAACGACCAGATAAGTTTTTATTTTCGGTCAAATGATTTTACACCGAATCGATATATTTTTTTATTCTGTATTTCTCTCGCATCCTGTCGTCCTTAGATCGCTTGGTCAAATCTTTTTATAACAATATTATTATTATTATTATTATTATTATATTGTAATATTTTGTAGAAAATTTCGGTCAGAGAAAAATTACTCGGCGTCCTGTGAGAAAATTTTCTCAGGCAGAGAAAATTCTTCCGATGGGGAAGAAAAAGAAATCATTCGGGGGGGGGGGGGGGACGGGGTTGGAGGAGAAGAAAATCTATAAGAAAATTCACGGAATTTTATAGAAGCGATAAATTGTGCTCTTTTTTTTCTTTTGTATATATTATGATCGAATCTGATGGAATATAAAATTTCTATCTATTATGCACACATAGTATATGCAGACGATTTTATGGGGTTTTTCAAACGTATTGATGGATAAAAAAGATTGATCGTCGTAAAGAAGTAAATGGTCAGTTGATTTGGGTTGAAAGAAATCTAGGAAAATGACGAGGAACGAATGGTTACCTAAAAAGAGGTTTGATATAGTAGAAAAAAGGAAAACCTATCGAGAAACGAGAAAAGACAGATATAGGATGTAGATTTAAGATGTGAATTAGAAAAAGGAAAAATAAAATGCTTGGTCATGTGGCAGACAGATGGTGGTGACTGAAGAAAAAAAAAAGAAAAAGAAAGGCCTCCCGCGCTAGTTGACAATAGATTTTCTACAGATTTAACAAATTTATTCAAGTATAACTCTAGAAAATCTAAATATTTTCTTTCATTCTACGATAGACGATATTATTAATTATTTTCTTTTTTGTTTTTTTTTTTTTTTTTCAATTGACAATCAATCCAGGTTTTAACGTAATTCCTAAATTTCGAATAATATCTTCAATTACAATTACGATACGTAATTTTTTTATGCATATTTCATTCCCTACATATTATATATTATAATAATAGAATATATTTATTAATTATACACGCGTGTGTGTGTATAGTTAACAATTTGAACAATTTTCTATTATTTCGTAAAGAACGATTTAATAAAATTGATTTTAATTTTCGGATTTTCTTTTTTCTTCTTGTTCTCATTAAAATAGAGATGAAAAAGATTCGAATAGTTTGTGGTTTAAGATTAAATTTATAAGATCAAAGTAAAATCACCGTCTTTCTATCTCTCGTATAATAATAATATAATATAATATAATATAATAGATTAAAACCGATGGATAGTGGGCATGGTCAATCCACATCTGAGGGTCCAGAATGCAGACAGAAACCGTCTATCCATTTGTAATTAATAGTGCAGGTAGTTTTTCCTAGAATATTGTTCAACAAGAGACTTTCCCTTTTTCCGACCGAAGGGTTCGAGACGGGATTCTGTGACAGATTTGATCAGCAACTCAGAACTCACAGGTTTTGCCCTTTTCTTTCCTTTTTTTTTTTCCTTTCTCTTTACCATTTCTTTTATATTTTCAGACGGTTTCAAATGTTTTTCGGCTTTTTATTCGATAAGTATTTCGGAGATGAAAAATCTTCTTTGCAAGCTGAGTTTTAATGGGGGTACGCGTTCCCATTAGGTAGGTCCCTTTATGGATTCTGATTTTTTTCGGAAGATCAGATCAGGTCAGATTTTTATTCCCCTCCCTCCTGTAAGATATGAATCTTATTTAGAAGATAAATCTTTTGACGCGCGTTCTATCAAATAAATTTTTTCTTCTACGCCTACTTAAAAAGAAGAAAAAGAAAAAGAAGAAGAAGAAAGAGAAAAAAGAATGAAAGAAAAGAAAACATGGTTCGTTCGTACGCGTTTGCTCAAACATTTTTATCTACATTCGTTCGTTCAAATTGGAATGCATTTATTTTATTTGCCAAGTCAAGGAAATGAATAAGATAGAACGTCGAGTGTCAAACACATCTCGAGAAGAAGAAGAAGAAGAAGAAGAAGATGATGATGATGATGAAGAAGAAGAAGGAGGAGAAATTATTGGCAATGTTTCAGGAACTTATATTCTTTACGATCTAAACCTACCACCAAATAGTACGAATTTCGTAACAACACGAAATTTATTTATATTTATAGCACGATAAAAGTCATCTCTATGATAGAATCAAATACAAATTTCAATTGAATTTATAAAACATTAACAATCTAATATAAAATATGATAATGATCAGAATTATTATTTTGCATATTTGTGATCGAGTTGGAAAATAAAATCTGTTAAATATTATTATTCGAAATAGAAAAGATGGTCTAGTCAACACAAAATTTTAATAAAAGAATTACAATACATATATATATTTAATTTCATGAATTTGAAGAATTGATATTATATATTTTTAATTATTACCTAAATGAAAAATCATTTCAAATAGAAACATAATTCGTGTGATACTTCAGAGAGAGATAGAGAATTGATTCGAGAGGTTTGAAACTCGCGTGGGAGGTCGGATCCCTCTCTCTTGTTCTCAAATAAGATCGAGAGACAGAGTAAGAGAGAAAGAGAGATAAAGAGAATAAGATCGAGATCGAGAGATGGTGATACAGAAATACCGGATAGTTGTCTAAAATTGTGTGATGGACGGACAGCTGGCCGTCATTAAAACCCCATTAGCAAGAAGCTCCCTTCTTGGACTCTCTCTCTCTCTTTCCTTCTTTCATTCCCACCCTCTGTTCCCCCCCTGTATTCCTTGATCTTCCCAAAACAGCCCCCTTTGCTTTCTAACAATATCCTACTCGACTTTGTACCACCACCCACGCTATTAATATTGCCCTCCTATACTCGAGACTCGAAATCTTACTTGACACAACTTTTGTTACTTGTTTTGTTGCAAAACTTATACCACACAACCCTGTGTGCTGTGTGTGTGTCTTTTATTTTATTTATTTAATTTACTTTGATTTTTTCTTTTTCTTTCCCTATTTTTAACAATCTTCTTCGTCATTCTCCGTAGTTCGCAAGTTATATTTTCCTATGGCTATTAATATTGCCCTAATCTCTGACATTAGTAAAGTTTAAAACGCAATTGGTGTACATTGTGTTTGCTTAATTTTCTATTTCTTTTTTACGTTTGTTAAGACTATTTATGCATATAATTTTATGTCAGATGAACACGTATCTATTTGTTTAACTACACGTTATTAATATATTGCTTTATAAGTTTGAATTTTAAATATGTTATTATACATTTGCAGTATTTCATATCACTTTGTATTATTGCATTGGTTTAGGTTTGTTCTGTCTACGATTATTATTTGTAGATTTTAGAATACTCATTCTATGTGCTATTAATATTGCTTTTTATAGTTAAGATTTAAATAATCCGAACACTAACATTATTACACTGAAAAGAACAAAAGAACAACTTGCCGGTATGATAATGCAAATAAAATGATACAATATTTCTATGTTGGGAAACAAATGAACAGATAAAACTTGCACGAATTATTAATTAAAAAGGTAAAGAAAGAATTACACGATGGAGGAGGGAGTGGAAACAAAAAAAAAAAGAAACACAAAGGTTTAATAGGAAAATTTGAAGTAATTCGTGAAAAAGCGTTGAACCGTTGGTTTGAATCTTGGCGGGAATGTAGGTCAAGTTCGAAATAACTATACGTTGCTCGACATCACCGTCCGTCAACGATGTCTTCGTCTGGTCTTTCGTTTCCTCTCTTTCTTTTCCACACACAT
The DNA here is from genome assembly GCF_001313835.1 of Polistes canadensis. Taxonomy (NCBI): domain Eukaryota; kingdom Metazoa; phylum Arthropoda; class Insecta; order Hymenoptera; family Vespidae; genus Polistes; species Polistes canadensis. Next base: position 119,665 of record NW_014569608.1, read on the forward strand.
ACACACATACGTTCATACGCGTATACATACATACGAGATACACGTACAAAGAATTTCTAGTCCTGTCATCGACGCAAATTAAAATACACCCACGTGTTCGTTAGTTTCTATTCCAAACGAATTCAGGATAACGTAACAAAAATTTATTTATAATTCCTCACCTCCCCTCACCTCAACTCACCTCAAATTAACTCAATTCTCTTTCTAAATTTCGTTTTGTATTTTCGTTTTGTATTTTCGTTCATTCAAAATGAGGAGAATTAAAGCACACAAATTTGATTAGAAACTTTGATATTAAGGTTGAAACCCCGAACAATTCACGAATTCATTGCATTGTAATTGAACTTTGATAATATTAATAAAAATGATCACATACTTTTGTTTCATCCTAATAGTTAACAAATATTCTAGACAAATATATATATATATATATACGAAAAAAGATGTTGAAGTTTAAGCTGGTAGAACAGAAATAAAACGTTCCCGGTTTTCATTATTTCACCAAAGAATGGGAGAAAAGATGAACAAGAGAATAGAAAAGAATGAGAGGGGGTAGCAAAAGGTTATGGTGGTGGTAGTGATGGCGATGGTGATGGTGGTGAGGGTTAAAAGAGAAAGAGAATTAGTCGGAGAGAAATTGAATTGAAGAAATATAATGAAAGACTAGCAGACTAGTGGAGAGAAATAGAAAAAGAATGAAAAGGACAGAAAAAAAAGAGAATGAGAGAAAGAGAGAGAAAGAGAGAGAAAGAGAGAGAGAGAGAGAGAGAGTTAAATCGTTTGGGATCTTTGTAGCGGCAGATCAAACTCGGCGGGTCATTAATTAAATCTGGCGGAGCCAGGCATCGTCTTCTTCTCTCTTCGTATTTCCAAAACGTCTTTGATTCACTTTACACGAATCTTCCTGCATAGTTATAAATATGGTTTAGCATATATACCATGGAGAGGGAGGGGGGGGGGAAAGGACAACCCTTTTTCCTCGAACTCGAATGACAAACACTGTCACTTCTTCTTCTTATTCTAGCCCACCCCCTTCACCCCTAAACCCACCCAACCTTCTTCGAAACTTTTTACCAAGTTCAATCGAAATTAATTTCTTTTCTTATTTTTTGTATAGTTTAGTTTAGTTTAATTTAGTTTAGTTTACTTAGACTTTTTTTTGTGTTCAACTTATTTATTCATTGGTCGGGTAAAATTTTGTTGAAATTAATTGGCAGGTACTGTTAGGGTAATAGGGTAATTATGTTCTTATGTTCTACATTTGTTTTTTATTTTTTTTTTTTCTTATATTATCTTTATTTTTGCTGAAATTTTTTAAAAGGTTTGTTTCTTTCTTTTTTTTTTTTGGTTGGATCGTGTATATTTAATGTAATTTAGGAATATATTATATGTGTATGCGTATATATGCATTAGCCTTGTTTTCTTATCTATTGGTTGTAATTACCAAGTTTGCATTATAAATGCAAACGGAAATATAAATATAGTATGTAATTATATACTTGTATATATATATATATATACATATATATTATATATATTTCTGTCTACACGTGTTCGATATATTTAATGCAGTATTAAAAGCATCGTTAAATATTGTTTCATTTATAAAATTTCATACAATAATATTTCTGATATGTGATATATATATATATAATACTTCCGACAACAAAATTGAACATAATTTCGATAATAAATTTATCTATTATTCCTTATTACATGTTATATTCCAACAATTATAATATATTCGTCATCGTAAAATAGTAACCATGATAAACTTATGCTTTTATATATTTTTAAATGATTCCCTCGCACACACACATATCGTATACACGTAAATAAAATAAAACAAAAACTTCGTAAAGGAAGAATGGTAAAAAAAAAGCTGAAAATGCAGAAAAAAAATCATTAGATTTATTATATATTAAATAGAAATTATATTTATTCGTTTTTACTTTAGGGGAAATACTTTTACATTGTTTTCCTTTTCTTGTTTTTACGTAAACAAATTTATTTGTCGATAATATCATCGTAAATTCGATCATTTGCGAGTTTTCTTATCGTAATGTAAAAAAAAAAAAACTAGAAAATAAGTATAATCATTCGTAATATCTCTGTGGATATATGTGAAAAAAAAATGATTAAAATAATTTCTCAATAATAATTATTATTAAACAAATCATCACGTATCTATATATCGAAGTTTAAGTATACTTTTCGTTATCGTTTTGATGTTTTAACGAATACTACATCTCAAAAACACAGTTCAAAAGACGATGCTGTCGAACACGCCCATTTCCGGTTCCTTTTCCTTTCGGAATAGCAATGATTTCGTTAACTTATAATAATACTTTCGGAGAGTGTTCTCGAGTTGGTCAAAGTGGGTTACTTTTGTAATACTTATAATTTTGCGAGTATATTATATGAATTTTAATTTAAAATCATATTTAAGAAACACACATCTACAGTGTAGATTCTACACACACCTAAAGTTTTTAATTAGAATAATGTTAATAACAAATTTTTTCTTTTGAAATAAAAGCTTGTGATTAGGATTTTAGTTTAATTTAAATATAGACTGGGAAGAAAAAGATAAAAAAAAAATATAAATCAGGATTAAAGATCAAGGATATGAGATCGTGTCATATCTTTCGTTGCTTCCACGTGTTTGCCAGATTTCTGACACCCTCTCTCACTCTCTCTCTCTCCTATCTTTTTCTTTCTTTCTTTCTTTCTTTCTTTCTCGAATCTTTTTACGACGACGTTGGACGAATTATTTTTATCGATTCGTTCTTATGCAACGTGTCGGTTCTCCTATGGCAGGGGGTATCTACGATGAAACACCCCCACTAAGTTTTCTAACTAACATTTTATACATCAATTACTATACGACGTTTGATTTCTATTTTTGTATATACAAACTTGTCAAATTAATTAATATAATATTGTTATATTACACAAATTTTCATTCGATATTTCTATGTTTTTTTTTTATGCACTTTTATCTAAAAAACAAAATTCAATTTCAAAAATTATCACGATATCATACACAACAAAGAAAGAAAGAAAGAAAGAATAAAAAATTGAATAAAAATCATTTAGCAAATGACAATTCCTTAGAACGTAAATCATAATGACAGCTAATGGGGGGAAATAAAAAAGAAATAATTGTTCATATTTTTGCAATATTATAAGACATTTTCATCGATACACAAATCAAGATGATCGTTAATGAAAAAAAAAAAAGATATGTCCATAATATAGTATAGTATAATATACTATGAGATGCATAGATATGTGTGGTGTATCCTTGTTGATGAGTTAGAACGAGAAAGATAGTTATGCAAATCTTTGCAGAAGAAAGAAAGAAAGAAAGAAAAAGAGAGAGAGATAGATAGAACCATTGTAAAATGAACGAATAAGAGAAACAGAGATAGATAAAGTATATCCTTGCTAAAGAGTGAACGAGAGAGATGGATAGGCAAATCTTTGCTAAAAAAAGAAAGAGATAGATAGAATCATTACTTAAGAGTGAGTGAGTGAGTTAGATATACGTATAGATAGGCAAATCTTTGCTAAAGAAAGAAAGAGAGAGAAAGAAATAAGAATTCTGAGAGAGAGATAGATAAATAGGCAAATCTTTGCTAAAGAGAGATAAACAGAGATGAAAGTGTGGGAGAGGGGATTGTTGGTGAAGAGAGGCAGGAAGAGATAGGGCTCTCCCTTACTTTCCCCCTCACCCCTACCCCCCCCTTTTTTCTCTTTCTCTTACTTTAGGGGTGAGGGAGATGAGATGATCGCAGTTTCCACGTCGATATCCCGCAGGAAGTCCCGGTTAAATAGACAGTCCTGATCGATGGCCCTTCCCATAGATATTGATAAATAAAGGCGATTACAGCGATGACGATTCCGGCGGTCGATGAATTTATATACCTGACAAAACTCTTGGACGAGCCGATAAATCAGCGTTCTCTTCTTGTAAAGTTATCTTTGCGTTTACCTATCGGTAATCAAGTGAGTGAGAGAGAAAGAGAAAGAGAATGTCAGTGGCGTATGGGGGAGAGGGATACAGAAACCAAACTATAATCTCTCAATCTAAATCGATCGATATACTCTCTCTCTCTCTCTCTCTCTGTTAAATTATCTCGATTTTCTTCCTCACTCTTTTAGCATTCTTTATATATATCTTCGATCATAATTCTCCAATTTTGTAATTCTCCCTTTTTTTTTGTCTATCTTTATTTATTGCATTATTATTTCCATTAAGTAAACTTTGATCGATCATGTTCCTTTTTAAACAAATTATAATAATTTATCTAATGATTGGAACACTATTTGAATTATTTTGTTGACTTATTTTCGTTGTTCATTTCATTTGACATTTCTTTTGATATCTCTTTTTATGTTTTTTATATTTATTTCTTGTTCATTCATTTCTGTCTCTTTTTATCTAATACCATCGTTATATTATTATCGTTCTCTAATATTCTCTGAACGTGAGAGAGAGAGAGGAGCAAATACGAGAGAGGGATCTGCAGGGGGCCTTCGAAAGGAACACTCGTGTAGATACTTAAAGTATCCCTTTTATTGCACATCGATAAAGACCGAGAAAAGATCGTCTTCTCGAATCGTAGTCACTCGATGATCGTATACACTTGAATATTTTATTTTTTTTTTTTTTTGTTCTTTTGTTCTTTCTTTTTCTTTTTTTTTTGTCGAACGAGAAGAAGGCATGCGCCGGATTCAATCGTACGAATGATCGAAACGACAGTTCGCGTTCGTTCCCTCTCGTTAATATTCTTATTATTTCTTTTTTCGTCATCATTATTATTATTATTGTTATTATTGTCTTTTTCTTTATTGATTTATTCCACTTAGTTTTGCATTTTTATTATTATTGGGAGTTGAGTTGAGGTAGTAGTAAGTACTTTAAAATGTTCATTCATTTTTATATTCTTATTTTAATCTAAATAAATTTCTTTTAATTGTATTAAAAATAATATATCAATTATATAAATAATATTAATACGAATCGATCGATCAAATTATCATTCAATCGAATTTAGTTGAAATTTGTTTGGCTACATCTTAGCATTCATTTTGAGATACGTTTTTATTCTTCTTAATTCCTTAATATATTTTTGTATTTTTAAGTATTTTATTTTTTTTTCCTTTCCTTCCAATTATATTGTATAAACCATATTTAATCGTTACGAATAGTTTTCTATTACTTCGTATTTCTTTTTCCACGCGTGTGTTCGTCTAATCAGGCTAATTCTTAGTTCAATATTCCTCAAATTGAATGACAAACTTGCATAAGTTTAAATATTTTGTTTAAACGATCGTGACATGCACGTGTCATAGTTTTCTTTTACTTTTAAACAAAATAAAAAGACGAATATCGTAGTACAATGCTTCGTCAAAAGTGATACTCAAGTTTGTTGTTTAAGCCAAGTTTATTTCGCTTTTCTTTTTTCACCCCCTTAAAATTTCACGCTCGCGAGATAACATTGTTTTCTTTTTAATTACCATAGCCTCATTTGTCAAAATTTATACGTGTTCAACTGTGCACTTTTGTTTAATTCTTTTTTCCCCTTTTTGTTTTCCTATAAAAACTTTCATCAAATTTGTTCACGTTTTCTTACTCTTTTTTTTTCTATTACACTAGTCCTCCATTTTGTCTCTCGGTGTATAAATAATAATTTGATGAATATATTATTAATTGCGTATGTGTGTTCGCGTGGTTGAGTGATGGGTGAGTTTGTCAAAACGTGCATACAATTACAATTAAATAATTACAACGATAAGCAAACATTTTGTTCGACCTGCTCGGAAAATTGTTTTCTTTTTTCTTTCTTCTTCTTTTTATTATTTTCAATGTTCGATAGAAAATGTTGTACTATTTCAAATGATTCTTCTTCTTCCCATTTTTTAATAACAGAATTTTTTAATAACAGAAAAATATTGTTGCAATTAAGGTATCCTTATCTTCTCAGAGAGAAAAACAAAAAGAAAAGTATATTTCCCAAAGTATTTTCAATGCATCCAAGAGAATTGCATTGTTCTATTCTAACGTTTATATATTTCGTAAAATTACTTAGAAAATTGTTAGAAAAAAAGAAAAAAAAAACAGAAAGAAAGAAACAGCAGCAACAAAATTTCGTCGTGACGATTAAACCGTTTAATCATTTCCTGCAATTTTTCTTTTCTTTTCTTATTGTTTTACTCTTTACCGAGTACAAATTTATGTTAATAAAAATACTCTACTCGTATAAAATTATAAGAAGAGAAGGAGAGATGAATTTATTAAGAATGAACGAACGAAAAAGAAAAAGAACAAGAAGAAGAAGAAGAAGGAGAAGATCAAATAAGAAAATGTAAGATGGAATAAGTGATTTTCTTTTTTCTTTTCTTTAGTTTCTTTGAAGGATAGAGCCGCGCCCACTTGTTTGCTCAGAGTGACACTTTTACCTGAAGCTTTGGGTGGTTTGTACTAAGCCGAGGTCATTTAAAGCCTCTCCTTCTCTCTCTCTTTCTTTCCTTTTTATTTTATCTATTTATCTCTTCCTCCTCTATTGATTTATTCGGCTCATCCGAAGGAAATTTATTCAACGATTGAAAACCGTGACTCGTTCATTTTTTATTTTACTCATTCCAATCTTTTCTCTACACGATATTACTACTGTACTTTTTGTTCTTATATTTTATTTAAAAAACACAAAAATAGAACTACGATTATCTTAATTTGTTATCGTAAACAAAGTTTTCTTTTAATATTCAACCAATTATTTTATTTTGTTATATATTATATTCTTTGATTATTTATTTTATCATTTATTGCAATTGTTTTCTCAATTCTTAATTTGTTACACAAAATTTTTTTCAATTATTCAACCCCACAATTAATATTTTATTATATTATATTATATTATATGCATTTTGATTATATATATTTATTATATCATTTATTGCAATTGTTTTCTTAATTATTAATTTGTTACACAAAATTTCCTTCAATTATTCACACAATCAATTAATATTTTATTTTATTATGTTATATATTCTTTGATTATTTATTCTATCATTTATTGCAATTGTTTCTTTTAATATTTTACTATACACAAAATTTCTTTTAATATCCAACCAATTAATTTTATTACATTATATTATATTGTATTCTTTATAAACACACCACAATAATTTATTTATTTATTAAATTATTAATTTGATATCATTGTTAAAAATTCATGTATTTATCGAATCCTTATTTCTTTTTTATTGTTTCATTTAATGTCCTTTTCTTTTTCTGGTAGACACTTGGAGATCCTTTTTTTTTCTTCTTTTATGTAAATTGGTTGATTCGGAAACGAGATGGTCGCATTTGGGCCCACCCATAGGATCCGTTCCTCCTCCTCTCCTCTCCTCTCCTCTCCCTTCTTCCCTTACCTTGCAACTATTTTCCATACGTTAAGAACACCCACGCATGGCGCGTTCACGAACCCCATAGATTTCGGATAGAACAATGCTACTCTCTCCCTCTCTTTCTTACTTTCTTTATTTCTTTATTTTTTTTTCTTTCTCTCTCTCTCTCTTTCTCTCTCACCTTACAACCAATCTCCGGTTTGTGCCGTCAGTGTGATTAACGTAATAACAGTGCAAGTTTTGGTGCGCCTCCGCACGAAATCTTACGAGAGATCAATTTTCTAATCGTCTAAGTATGACTGGAATATTCAATGTTTTTTTATTGTTTAGAAATTATTATTATTATTATACGAATTGAAAAGAAAAAGAAGAATTAAGAAGATATTTTTATATATTGAAAATAAAAGTAAAATAATATGACGGTATATAAACTTGTTTGAAAAGTTATGATAGTTTTGAACATACTAATATTCATATAAAGTTTCTACTTTTACTTTAAATATTATTTTACCTTCCTTTTAACTATATATATATTAGATAATATTATATATATATATATATACACGTTACAAACATTGAATTTTTCATAGTAATAGAATTGGCACTGTCTGATAACAATATGTTATAGTATATCGCATTATTAACATACTCATTTCAATGTTACAAAATTGTATTTTACAATGTTCTCAATGTATATGTGTCGTTAAGTATCATATATGTGTGTGTGCGTTTGTGTGCACATTAGCTTGTATACCATTTTATATTTAACAATAAGTTGAAGTAGTCATCGTTTAAAGATTTTCGAATGGCGGGTGGGTAACAAACGCAGCATATTATTTTCTAAGAATATATTCTTATCGGTTTTGCGCGACACCATTAGAAAATACGTTTATTATACATTTATATTTCTTTTTTCTTTTTTCTACGACAATCAAAAAAGTATATTCCATTTGGGTCAACTATTTTGAATGCATAAAAAAATCATCTATCATTTTTCATTATATATAAAGAATTGAAATTATTAGAAATAAAAAAACAAAATTAATTAAAAAGATATTCTCTTCGGATAGGGATTAGAAAAATTTATATTATAAAATCATTGTTAAAAATTATTTTAAAAAAGGAAGAAAGAAGAACTTGAAAATAATAAATTGAGTGAAACTGACAATTGACGCGTTAAAACATAATCTTCCTAACAGAAACCATACTAAAATAAGTGATAGAGTTTTATCCGGGTAAAAGTAAAATGAAAAAGAAGAAGAAGAAAGAAAAAAAAAAAAAAAAATAAAATTACTATACTACGATGACTTTCTCACGCTCTTATCTTTCTTTCACGATATTAGTTATTACTAGTTGTTCTTTCTTATTCTGCGGGTATGTTTTAAACGTGTACAATACGTGTATGGTTTTTGGTTATTAGTATGTGTTCTATGGGGATCGACAAAAATATATATATGTATGATGATTACGTTTTAACTTCTTCGAAGAATTGTCATAGCGTATTACGATAATACTTATTCGTGATTATTATGCATCCTGTCGTTAACCCTTTCAAGAAATATTCAACTTCAATTTGAAACATCTCTCTCTTTGTTACTTTTTTTTAAAAAGAAAATAAAATTTAAGAGAAAGTGACGGGAAGATAATAACAGTTCTGTCATCATCGATCTTTCCACGTATATTTCATTTTTTAAATATACAATTTATCATATTTATATATATATATATATTTAATTAAAAATTAATATATATATATATATATAAAAATAGTAATTTCTTAATTTAATTATATATTAATGTTTTTTTATTTATATAAATATAAAATATATTTAATTAAAAAAATACTCACACATGTGTGTGTGTAGAAATATTTTAATATTTCTTTAAAATCCGAATTATATTAAATATCTTTTTGCTATATTATAATTCTTTTTATGGGAAGGGGAAAAAGAAATATTATTACAGATCAATATTATTCCAATGGGGGAAAAATATCGATATTAAAATATACGATGCGTTTTGACCAATAAAAAAAAAAAAAGGAAAAAGAAGAAGAAATAGAATCAATCGAGGAAAAAAATAGAAAGAGGATAGAACGATGAGATCTCGGAATTCATGGTGTATAGAGACGTGTATAGTATTTGATTAGGATTCATATTTGATTAAAAAGAGAAAGATAGAAGAAGATTCGACCATTTTGACTACCACCATAGTCAAGGGTCAATATTATCACACGTGCTCGAAATGCCGACACAGGGAAAACGAATTTCTTGGTCCTTTCTCTTTCTCGTATGGTGTCCTATATCGTATATAGTACCACTTTTAAATTCGGCCCTTCTTGAATCAAGAATCATATACGTGTATACTACACATACAACACACACATATACATTTAAAATCGATGCACGTTTATAATGTTTATTCAAGACGTTGTAAAAATTTTTCCAGGTATATAAAAGTCTCCTATTCTAATATTTCATATTAAAATATTAAATACGTATAGGGTGTACGAATTATTTTCATCGAAATGAAAAAACAAATAGATATATAAATCTTAGAATCCAGTATATTCATATTCTTTTTTTTTCTCCCCCATAAAAATAAATATACGTAGTAATGTTTTACCATTAAAAATATTATCTTAATGCAAAACATGAAATAATGAAAAAGGAAAGAAGTAATGAAACAAAATCTACACATACATACATATATACAAGAGGGATGAGAAAGAGGTATACTAATGCAAATAACAAATTTTTATCATTGTGCAATGAATCTTAATCGTTGACAGTTCAACGATAGAACGAAACGAGCACGCGTCGTTGTTATACTCGAGAAATGTATAATAAATTATATTGTTTTTTTTTTTTTTTGTTCTTACGCATAAAAAAATTAATTCATCGTCCGGTAGAAAGCAAACAACAAAAAACACACATATATACACACACATATATATAAAAATCATTCTTCGTTATCCGTGTTCACCTCACCCACCCTATTCTCCCTGTTTTTATTTTACTTTATTTCTCTTTTAGTTGTAATTTTTTGTTACATATATATATATATTTTTTTTATGGTGGTTGCGCTTCCGTTTGCTGTGCATTAAATGCGACTTTGTAAATTTTTATGCCGGTGCAGAAAACTGGCGGGTAGAACAACGGGCACGGTCATAAAACACATATGACACCCGTAGCATAATAATGTTAACCCGATAGTGGTTATCTCGTTGTATATAACGCACACACTAATACATGCTATATATACCGTTTCGCCATTTTCCTAATTAATGTTTAATGCCACGATATCTGCCCTCCTTACTCACCATTATGCTTGTCCTATCGATATCGCCATATCAACGTAATACATTTCTTTTTTTCTTTTTTTTTCTTTTTTTTCGTTGTTCTATCTCACTCTCTCGCATTATTATACTATTGCATTATTGCACTCTGTCGCATTGTTGCACTCTTCTTTTTTTTTTTTGGCTTCTCCTTCTTTTTTTTTTTTGGAATTAATTTTCTTTTTTCTCCGATACTTGTAAAAAATATTCGACAGATTTTATTTGCTTTATTATTATTATTATTATTATTATTATGTGCACGTCGAGTATTTCTTTGGTATTTTTTTATTTTTTTTATTTTATTATAATAATCGATTGTTTTTTTTTATCGTATGACGTAAAAGTTAACTAATAATATAATCCATGCACAACGTTCGTAATTAATGCATTTTCTTTTTTTTTTTCTTCTTTTTTTTTAACGTAAATTTTCTTTATACAAACGCGATGGAATACAATGGTTCATCAATAATTTGCGAAGAATTTTCTCTCGCGAGAAAAAATGAATGATTAAAAATTCGTTCCTGTAAACGTGCCTGTTCATTGTTATTATCAATAAATAAATTGAACAAACACAAACGAAAAAAAAAATAATAATATTATAATATTGTTTAGTGTAATTTGAATTTAGTCCTCTGGCAATTATCGTTATGTGAAATTTCAATTAACAAGTGCAAAATTTTCTTTAACAGGTAAGTATCTTGCAAATCATTGATGACGTTACAACAAACATTAATATATTTTACGATGCAAAATTAAATATCAATTATTGAGATAGAAATATTCCATTATTATTGTATTTTCTTTTTTTTTTTAAAAAAAAATAATCAACGACCCAACATACGTTGTGCATGAAAAAATTAATAATTATCTCGCAATTGTGTTCATTTTCCTGCATACGCGTTTACATTTGAATCCGTGATGGATAAATAAAAAAAAAAGCTTGGCTTTAATTAAATAAATAATAATGTAACAATATGAGATTACATGTTGTTATACAATTTCGGTCGTTATGTTTTAATTTCAGTCAAATCAAGAGGAGGAGTTATCGGATCCGGATTTGCAGGATCAAGAAAGTGGGGAAGAGTTACCCCCACGACCAAGGGTTGCAGTTCACCCTTCGGTTTTACCATCAAATACATCCGGAACTCCTTTATCAAATTTAAGCAACCTTATGAACTCCCACAATCCGCAGTTTCTCGCCAAACTGAGGATGGAAGTTAGTATTAAACAAAACAATCCAAAATATAACATTTGTTTTATACTAATTTAGTTTTAATAATTTATTTAATTATTTATTTAATATATACTTACTAAAATAATATTTCATATATTTTGTATATCATTTATATGTAATTGAGTAATAAAAAACAATTGATCAAACTATTATCTATCCATAATAATAGTAATAATATGAAATGAATGGGAGAAAGAGATAGAATACATAAAACATTGATTGGAATATGTATGGGAGGGAAAAAGGGTGAATCTAAAGGTAGGGGTGGATGAGAAAATTAATAAAAAGAAGAAGAAGGATTATAAACAGGATAACAAAATATTCTATTTAATATTTTCTTTCTATTATCATCTTTTCTCTATCAGCAAAATGATTCATTTTTAAAAGGTTGGAGAAAAATTATTGGAAACCTTGTGCAAATCCCTAAAAATGAATAACAATTATCCCATCTCTAGAAACGTGTTATATATATATACATATTTACTTATTATACATTTAATATATTAACCAAATAAAATAAATAATAATATGAAATATGATTATAACAAATATTTCATTAGTTTTTCTTGTTTGTTATTTAGGCGGAGGCTGATATATTAACAACAAAGAACAGCTTGGAGGTGTTGCAGGCTGCTATGAACAACGGTGTATTGAATTTGCAAGGGTTCCCATTACCCATGTTGCCATTACCTAATATGGGAATTGGTGGAATGATTCCACAAACGCCATCTGTAACCACAACCTTGCCTATGAGTGTTGGTGCAGAGGGTTGTTCTGGTACAGCAACAACTACACAAGTGTTAAATGTACCAATGGGTATTGGTCACCTGGATACAACTTCCAGCCCTTCCCGGTCAAGTGAATCTCCAAGATGTAGGTCAAGAAATGGGCCAGATTCTGCAACTAATTATTCACTAAACGTCAGCAGCAGTAGCAACGGTGTCAACAATAATAGTCATCATCATCATTCCCACAACAGTAGTACTAGTAACAACAGCAACAATAATAATAACAACAATAACAACAGTCAGAATAATAATAACCATCCTCAGAATGGTCAGCAACCGAATAATTGGAACTTTGAAGATCAATTTAAACAGGTCAGTCATTAAATATATAGTTATTTTTATTCATATTTGTTTATAATCAAGATTAGAAAGATCATTGCAAATTGATTTTGATATATATTTGAACGAACGTTTAATTATTATTATTAATATTATTTGGAAGAATATATATAATATCTAAACATAAGTAATTAGTATTTGAAGTATAATTGTTTCATTAAAAGTGATTAATTGTTTACACCATATACATCTCGTTATCAGATTTTGTTAATTAGAATTAACAAACGTTCGTAATTATTGTTGCTTAATCTGTTTTAACCTAAGCATGATCTATGTTTAATCAATCATTATTATTAATATCATTTATTATGTCTAACTATTGCTGCGCGCTTTGAAATGAATTTATTTTCATTTGAATATATTACGCTTTGCTTTATTACTCCAATCTTAAAATCTAATTTTTGTATTATCTACCTGCTTATTTTGTATTACGATTGTTATTATTACTTTCCTATATTCTTCTATCTTTCGCAAAATCCTTTCAAATAATTATTACTCGAATCAATTATTCGCGTACGCGTTGCATCATTTTTGTTTTACAAGCTTGAGCTTTATTTTTTTTCTTTGTACACGCTTATAAAAGAAAATCAAATTAATCCCTTCTTCTATGTGCTTGAATTACATTCTTAATTGTCAAATAATTCTAGATCAATGAATAAATAGAATATATATCTCGTAAATGATTGTAAAATAAGATGAAGAACTAACGATAAAAGATCAAAATGGTAGAAGAAGAAAAAACAAGGCGTATGATTACGGTCAGGTATGAAGAAGTAGTCGTGGGGGGAGGGGGTTGGGGATTGGTTGAGGGGGTGGAAGATGTAGAAAAGGAAAAGGTAGAGTTATAGAATTAGTCAGGCTCGGCATCGTATCCTTGTTAACGCTTTTTATGTGACCCTTCAATCTCACACACACACACACATACAAACATATTCAAACCCACAGATTTTATATACACATTCATTGTCAGACTCACACGTATACTTACAGATGTGTTCTATACACATTTATTGTCAGACTAACGTACACAGACGCATATAAATGTGTCTCGCAAAGGGTAATTTTTGCATCTGCGAAGGAGAGACGGTCAAGAAAAGGTTTTTGGTTTTTGCAAAGAGGGTGTGGTATCGGATTACCATTTAGATTGTTCAAGCTCTGAAGTAAATGGCACTCTTCAATGGCGACAAATCTGTATACGGTATTTCGCGTTAAGAAAAGATCGCCATTTTATGTTGACTATGATTATGACGTGGAAAAGGACCGAAAAAAGTTTCCTTGAATTTTAATTCCATTCTTTTTTACTTTTTTTTTTAAATTTCTTTTCAATATCTTTCATGCACAACACATTAGTACGATGATATTAAATATTATTTCGTTGTTGGTTTAAAAAATCAATGTTATTAAATTATTATTAATCGTTTGTGACTGTGTGACTGTGTGCGTGTGGTGAGATTTTGGCACAACATAAATAAGAACACGATAGCGTTCACTGTTTTTCAATTAGTGCCGAAATTTTGGCATATGTCCGAAAAAAATACGTAAGCAGCGCTAAACTGTAAAATAAAACTTAACCTATATTCGGGATAAAATCATGGATTTCACTAACGTCATAATGCTTTCGACGAATATTTAATCAAACTTGGCAAAACTTAATTGAGCCACTAATAGTAAACCCGATGTTAACAATAACACCTAATCGATTAATAATAAATTATAAATGTTGAAAAATATGACAAAAATTCTGAAATATTATTTCAGTAAGAAGTGCATACGCGTGCAGAAATATGATTTGATCTAAAATCTGAAACAGGGGACCCTGCCCATTGTTATTGATCAAAAAGTTTTTATTGCATTCCTAATCTTTATTCGTTAGAAAGATGAATAGATAAATAGATAGATAAAAGATGAATAAGATGATGGAAAGAAGAAGAATAAGAAGAAGAGGCAAGTGTACGAGCAAATGTAGGGGAGTGTAGATGGGAAGGGTAGAAGGGAGGGTAGAAGGGAGTTTAAAAAAAAAAAAAATGGCTACGAAAAAAGTGGTTGACTCCGCCTATTCGAAGAGTCGGCGGCGCCCGGATCGCATCCATCATTCCGGCGGGGGCGTACTCGTTCGGTCTTTAATCTTTCCTTCTTCTTGGACCGATGCTGCTACTCCCGCCGTCGCCAATGCCAAAGCCGTTTTCATCTTCGTCTTCTCGTATTCGTTTCGTCTTATTCTGTTGTATGCATCTTCGTCTAAACGTGTGTGTATGTATGTGTGTGTGGGTGCGTTCGTCGCAGTTACTGCAACTGCCGTCGCTCGTCATTTCATTCCCCTACTACTACTACTATTCTTTTTTTTCTTTTCTTTTCTTTTTGTTCAAATATTTTAATTTTTTTAAATTCCTTTTGTTGAAGTTATACTTCTTTTGGCGCTCGTTTTAGAAAGTGAAGTTAGAGATGCGACCGAAAAATCGATACCACGAAGTTGTCGATATTTACTATGCGCGGGAAAATTGAAGTTGTTTTTTAGGTTATTCGTTTTGGTACGCTAAAGA
>NW_014569608.1:135766-142030 GCF_001313835.1 Polistes canadensis
ACCGAAAAATCGATACCACGAAGTTGTCGATATTTACTATGCGCGGGAAAATTGAAGTTGTTTTTTAGGTTATTCGTTTTGGTACGCTAAAGAAGGATAATTTCTTACGTACGTACATAAGTACACATTCCAGTTTTCTTTTTTTATAAGGGATGTTTTTCTATTCGTTTTATATTCATCTATAAAACGAATTTGGATTATTATATTTTATATCTTGAAAGTAAGGTTAAATTCATTTGATTTTGATTACTTAACAATATAACGCCTCCACAGTAACTTAATAATTAATTCTAAGTATCGTACAAGTCAAAATATATTATATTCATCTATATTAAAAATATATTATTCATATATATCATATAAAAATCATCAGGCAGGGGAAAAGAACACGTAGAAAACACGTAGAAAATGTTTTTACACGATTACATATTTTTACTCTTTATCTCGAGAGTGTTCCTAAGTTAAGTTTTTTCTTAAAGGGTTCCTTACTCACATCTATACAGATACAAACACATACAAGAACAAACATATAAATAAGTATACATACCGAAACAATATATAAAAAAAGACGACATACACCTACGCTCATACAACAAATACATATATAGATAAAAACATAAATGCATAGATACATATATACAAAGATATACTTACACATAGTTGTATTAGATAAAAATTTATAATACATACTAACATAAGATAGATACATGTGCAGTATCGTCGTGGTTCGTTCGCTGACCGTGCACTCGTGCTGGGTTATACACCACGGGTAGTATAATACTGTAGCACTATACTTTGCAGCCATTGTGAAATAACTCGTAAACCTGCAAATTGCCGGCTATTTCGCTTCCATATATACGCTCATACACACACACACACATACACACTTAACCCCTCTCCATATTATTCCACTCTCGCGAATGTAAGCTCGCTACTATCTTTTCGCGTATTCCTCGATGTGTTTCTTCTTAACACGAGAACGAGAAGAAAAAGAACAAGATAGAAATAGTATGGAATAGTAGTGAGAAGGGAGGGGGATAGGTGGAGGAGGAGGAGGAGGAGGAGTGGAACCAATGGTGATGATGGTGAGGGGTAGAAGGAAGGGAAAGAACCTTGCATGAAACAAATAAAAATACAAAGAATATTTCTGGAATAAAAAAAAATCTCCTTACCTTCTTCTTCTTCTTCTTCTTCTTTTACGTTTATGTTAGAATTCACACGCGTGTGTCGATCTTCGGGTCCACAGTTCAACTCGTTCAAAAACACACACACACACACACATATATGCATACGCATTTATTTTTACATATGTGTTGGTAGTGTATAGAGAAAAACAAGACGTAGATAATATTTTGAATTGTAGTTCGTTGTCTTAAGAAGTAGAAGTATAAAATTCATAGTAACACATATACATACATACACTTATTCACGTATATATATATATGTATATGTAATAAATAATAAATAATGAAGAATATGGTTGTGGTAGGGAAAGAGTATGTGAGACAAGGTATCGGTCTGGTTGGTTCGAATCCTTAACGTCGAGTTATCATTGTGATTATGCAAATGCATTATCATTATGCAAATGAAGAGTAGTGCGGCATGGTGTTGCAGAAGAGACGAGCGAAAAGCTTGGAACGCGATTCGTTGCTGTCCCGACTGGCACTCACTGTGCCTTTCGACGCACTTCATGCATGCATGCATGCATGCATGTATATATATGTATATGTATATCTGTGTATGTGTATAGAGTAGATATATGTTATACCTAATCGCTGTTAGAAGAGTAATTACGCGTGGAAAATAATTTTCCGCGTTTAGCATGGAAAATGATTAGGGAATAATATAATATGTGTATTATAAAATTTTGTTTAAGTGTGTTGTATCTAAAATCCGTGTAGTTTATTTATTCAATATAAATGCATTTTACGTATGTGAAAGTGCATTTATCATAATCTCACATTTGTGTATAGATGAATATTTGACATTCTACGTGTTAAAATATATTTGATCGTATATCAATTTATGTTAATAATTTTTTTTGTCTCTTTTCCTTTTTCTTTTTTTCTTTCGTTTTTTTTTCTTCTTCTTCTTCTTCTTCTGCTTCTTCTTCTTCTTTTTTTTTTTTTCTTTTTAAGTACAGTAATTATCGTTAAATTATGCCACGCGCCGGTTGCCGGTTACGTTTTATCGGAACGTTATTGTGACAATAATGGATTCGACATATTTTATGCATCATGCCACTAAAATTATATTCGCTTATACTATTTTCTTACGAAACAATGGAAATAATATTTAGCTCGTATTCAAGGCTATTATCTTATCTTGCCCACATTTATATTTTTGATTAATTATTATTATTATTTATTATAATTATTATAATTATTAGTAAGTTTGATAATCGTTTTTCGAGCAACTGACCAAAAAAATATATAAGAATGCGAAAAAGGGGGTGGTGGTGATGGTGGTGGTGGTGGTGGAATGGGGAAAGAAATGGGGTTGTGTGGTAGACGAACAATTTTGCGAGTAAAACTGACCAATCGGATGGAAGAATCGAATCGGCCAACCGCTGGCTCAGCACGTGTCCTTTCTTTCATTCTTTCACTGATTATTTCCCTTTTATTTTACCCTCATTTATGGGGTTTTTTTCTTCATATATTTGTATTTTTTTTCTTTCTTTCTTTTACTTCGATTTACTCGGTAAAAAGGTTTTGTGCGCATCATCGAAATGAACAGAGACGAAGGAAGAAGAATTGCATAAGCGTTTGTACATTATTTAGAAACAAAAATTTGTTCTAACAATTCAGTATACGTTTCGTTTCATTCGTTTAAGAATAATTTCCATAATAATTATCAATTTGTTTATTCGTACATATCTTTCATAAATTCTAAATGAAATAAATCTATAATCAATCTCGTAATATATAAATTTTCAAATGAATCTAATAGAAAATAAAACGATATATCACACATTTTTCACGTAACTTTTATTATTTGATTAATGGACAAAGAAAACAAAAGGAATGTGAAATATTGAATGTGAACGATGATTAAAACGAGTTTTTTTATTTTTTTAAGAGACGAGTTAAAAAGTGAACGAGTAAAAGGGTACCACGGTAATCGTAAATTTTATCAGGCATTTGAAAATTCATTTTCTTACCATTAAAATATTATCGAGACTATCGTAACACGTCGACGAGACCACCTAAGTATATAATGTATGCTAATCAAAAAGGAAGAACACACAAAAAAAATAATAATAATAATAATAACGCGTATTCATTCTTACGAAAGTATTTAATAATAAATTCATTTTCATTATAATTATTGCTAGAAAACATTTTTATTTGTCGTTTGTATTCGCTTCGCATAAACTCGTTAAATAAGTCGTAGAAACAAATATGCGTATATAGGAAGTATAGTAATCTAAATATATTGGTTTACACGTGCATAAACGAGCATCCTCGTGTAAAAATCTGTACGCTTTGGCGAAACTTTACACGCTTTTGTTGTTACGCTTCGTCGGTGGCCATTGCATCGAGAACAAATCATTTCACAAAAACGTGACACTCCAATAGAACACGTTATTACAGAAAAAGAGAAAAATAAAGAAACGGAATGAGAAAATGGAAGGAAGGAAGGAAGGATAAAAAGAACAACTGAACAAAAAAGTAGAACAGTAATGCACAGAAAATAGAATCATTTAAATCGTTTCATTGAAACTCACAAACGTAGTCATCCAAAACACCATGCACACCTATCAAACAAATATATTTATGCAAGTATGCAGCATCAAATGTACACAAACGTGTTCATACAAATATACAATGCACAAATTTTCATGCACACGTATCAAACAAATAGATTCATGCAAGTATACAGCATCAAATGTTACACAAATGTGTTCATACAAATATACAATGCACAAACTTTTATGCACACGTATCAATATATTCATGCAAGTATGCAGCATCAAACGTACACAAACTTGTTCATACAAATATCAATGCATAAACTTTTATGCACACGTATCAAACAAATAGATTCATGCAAGTATACAGCATCAAATGTTACACAAATGTGTTCATACAAATATACAATGCACAAACTTTTATGCACACGTATCAAACAAATATATTCATGCAATTATACACAATACAAACGTATACAGAAATATAAATGCATCTATATGCAATCGTTTATACTTTTATAAATTAACATACAAACTTTTTATGCATTCATAAGTAGAAATATATAGCACGAAGGGTTTAGTAATGATCGATCTTTCGATTGCAATGACGAACACGCGTTTATTTTTTTTCTTTTATATTTTTTTCTTGCCTGAACGAACGAAAGGGGTTGTTCAACCAACAATGGAGAATATCTGTCAGTTTCTTTTTATATTCATCGTTGCACCGTACGTATTTTCTGTCCTTATTTCTCACACAGTACTACGCTAATAACCGTAATTGCGCTTCCGCGTGCATAACCCTGCTAATTGATCGATGCATGAGTATTAGAAGGACCAATGTCCATTTCGTATTTTACCGTTAACTTCCACCCACCCCCTATATATATATGTAACACCATTTTACTTTGAAGTTAATATACTCGTATGCATATATGTGTGAGTGTATTCAAATTTATTATTTTCTAATTTACGACGATTAATTTTTTCTTTCACGTTTTGGATTAGAATTATTCAAAGTTCATTTTTTCACGACACGATGTATTCTTAACCCTTTGATTGCAACTTCAGTTAAAAGTATTCAACATACTCAAAGGGTTAAATTAGAAATGTGAAAAAAAAAAGTAAAAAAAAGAAAAGTAAAAGGAAGTAACGTTGACGAATAATAATTAACGAGACTAAAAATAATGAAAACAAGATATATGTTAGTAACAACCACGGATAAATAATGAATGAGTTAAATAATGATAAAGGTGTAATATTTTTCTTCTTCGTTTCTCTTTTTTTTTTTTTTTCTAACGCGAAGTAAGTTAAAAAAAAAGAAAAAGAAAAAAAACCGCGTAAGCGAAGAAGGCGCAAGAATAAAATCAGGAGGCGTTTAAGCGTACGGTGTTCCGAATAAAAGACGAGAATTTGTCGGACGTTCTTCGACGAATGGAACGATGCGTGACCGTCTCACGAACGTGATTTCTATAGTATCTTTGAATATATTATCACGAACACACACACACACACACACACTCGTTTATAAAGTATCTTTCATTTTCATGCACGTACCATCTATCTATTCGGATATTTCAACGAACCTACATACAAGCAAGCCTTTTAAAAACCGTAACGAAAGCATATGTGACTTATGCACGCACACACAGACACAGACATCAAACAATACCACATTTATTCACGATCCTTCAAAATTATATGTAAATACGTGTGTGTGTATGTGTCTCTCTCTCTCTCTCTCTCTCTCTCTCTCTCTCATTCTCACATTCGCATACTTTTAACGCATTCTTTTTATATGCTTTCTCATTATACTACTTAACAATTTGTTTTTTTTTTATTTATGCGCGTATGTATGTCACGTAATCAAAAATATTTTATTTAAATTGTTTTTTACGCGAAAAAAAAAACACCTTGTGCAAACGCGTGTATGTGCATCGTTAGAATTCGAATAATATATAATGAATTATAAAATTAATATCTTTGAAAAATGAATTATGCACTTTACATATGAACTTTCGTTACGCTTAAAGTGTATTCACGAATGTGTGTATGTGTGTGTGTTAATATAAAATATTGAATACTTCCAAGGTACACGTGATGATTCTCGTTTGAATTGAAATGAATGACCATTAGAAGAAATATGTTTGAGGAAAAAAAACGAATTTGGGAAGAAAAATTATTGACGATGAAAGGGTAACGTGTACACCGTGTTTTTTTTTCTTTAGTTCTATATAAAAAAAAAAAGAGGTGGAGGAGGTGACGATGAGGGTTTGGGAAAAGGGTTGACTCAAATGGGGATTAAGACGAACGAATAAAAGGGTTGACGAATGAATAGAATAAAAAAAAAGAAAGAAAAACAAAAAGTAAACGCATTTTGCATACGTTCGTAGCGTAATTTGCAAATATTACATTTATATATTAATACAATTTTTGTGGGGGGAGGGGGAAACAAATGCATAGTAAATAGTTTAAAAGTAAATAACGAATGTAATTTAATCGTTAGTTCATGAATGACGTCATAAACGCGCGGTTTATTTTATTCTTTTTTTTTTTTTTTTTTTTTTTTTTTTTTT